>NC_060149.1:410565791-410774661 GCF_021461385.2 Schistocerca piceifrons
AAACAGGAAGTGTTCAGCCACATGTGAAACATCAACCACGACCTGCAACAAATGATGACCAAGTAGGTGTTTTACCTGCTGTCACGGCTAATCCGCACATCAGTAGCAGACAAATTGCGCGAGAATCGGGAATCTCAAACGTCAGTGTTGAGAATGCTACATCAACATAGATTGCACCTGTACCGTATTTCTATGCACCAGGAATTGCCTGGCGACGAGTTTGAACGTTGTGTACAGTTCTGCCACTGGGCACAAGAAAAATTACGGGACTGACAGATTTTTTGCACGCGCTCTATTTAGCGATAGAGCGTCATTTACCAGCAGCAGTAACGTAAACCGGCATAATATACACTACTGGGCAATGGAAAATCCATGATGGCTGCAACAAGCGGAACATCAGTGACCTCGGCGGGTTAACGTATGGTGCGGCATTATGGGAGGAAGGATAATTGGCCCCCATTTTATCGAAGGCAATCTGAATGGTGCAATGTATGCTGATTTCCATGGTAATGTTCTACAGATGTTACTACAAGATGTTCCACTGCATGACAGAATGGCGATGTACTTCCAACATGATGGATTCCGGCACATAGCTTGCGTGAGGTTGAAGCGGTATTGAACAGCATATTTCATGACAGGTGGAGTGGTCATTGAAGCACCATACCATGGACCGCACGTTCACAGGATCTGATGTCCCCGGATTTCTTTCTGTGGGGAAAGTTGAAGGATATTTGCTATCATGATCCACCAACAATGCCCGACAGCATGCGTCAGCGCATTGTCAATGCGTGTGCGAACGTTACGGAAGGCGAACTACTTGCTGTTGAGAGGAATGTCATTACACGTATTGCTAAATGCATTGAGGTTGACTGACATCATATTGAGCATTTATTGCATTAACGTGGTATTTACAGGTAATCACGCTGTAGCAGCATGCGTTCTCAGAAATGATAAGTTCACAAAGGTACATGTATCACACTGAACAACCGAAATAAAATGTTCAAACGTACCTACGTTCTGTATTTTAATTTAAAAAACCTATTCGTCTAAAATTGTGAGCCATATGTTTGTGACTATTACAGCGCCGTCTATCACAAAGCGAAAAAAGTGGTCCAACTAAAACATTCATCTTTCTTTACGTATTACACGAATATGTAATAAAAATGGGTGTTCCTATTTTTAAAGAAAACACAGTTTATATCTGTTTGACCTATGGCAGCGCCATCTAGCAGGCCAACCACACCACCATCTGGTTTCCCGCAGCAAGCTAGACAAGTTTCGTTCTTTGTAGTTTCTTCGTTTGACTCTTATTTCGTGAGATATTTGGCCCCATCACAATCAATGGACCACCGTGTATAAATTATGTAGCAGATGGATTTAGATGAGATTGGCAGATAGTGCTAAGGGGTGTCATTGATAAAACCACTAGAGATGATTAAAATTGTTAAATTATTGAAAAATAGCAATACATCTTTGAAGGTATGCCTGCAGAACCTGTAGGATGGTGCTCAGCGTTTTCTGCTGAGACATTGTTCTATGTAACAGTTATCAATGTAGTAAAACTAATGGTGAGCAAATAACTGTGATAACTCGCCCATTGCTCTCATTCCAGTACTTCTTTCTGATAAAAACAAATAAGTTTTGGAATCCAGGCATTTTTTTTTTTTCACATAATACCTGTTTGATTTCCTAAACTCCTCTGACATAAGCTGTTGCTCACATGACTGATGGAAGTAGTTGTGACCAAACAAAAGAAAAAGATCACCAGTTGATATTTTATATGATCTGTGGAGATGTTCCTGGGTCAGGAAGCAGTGTTGTATTAACAGATTTCACATTATGTAATACATTTTTATTTGGAAACAATTTTAAAAAATGTGCCACTATAGGTTTTTCTGGCGTATGACGCTGGTGAATAGTAATCTGAACTTCAAGAGAGTAAGCATTAAGGGCAGACAGTGTCAGGATTGTTGTATGTCATCTTCTCACAGTGGATACGACACTTTTATCACCTTGTTGACCTTTGATCTAAAAAAAAAAAAAAAAAAAAAAAAAAAAAAAAAACACCATTAAAGTAGTTGCCTCTAATTGCATATTTTGCTTATAGCACCCTTTCACTGATTAAGGACCTGCCATTAACTGTTGAAGAAAACCTGAATAGTTCATAAACAAGCTTTTGGGAGGAGAAAATAAAATTTATGGTTTACTGCCCAGTCCATGCTAATCTCTTTCAGTGAAGCCATTCTGGTATTAGTTCAGAGAAATAGTGAAAAAATCTAAATTATGATGAACGGATGGAAATTAAAACCCAATAACGTACTTCACAAATGATTGCACATGCATTAAAATTCTTCAGTGTGCACTTCACAGATGATGATTTGAGAATGAGTGAATCAGTTTGCAAGGGTGTGCTGGACAGTAGGCCTGCTTTAAGGCATTGTGGTTCTATCACATTTTATTCAGTAATGGGAATTTTGGATTGCCCATAATGGCTTTCAGCTAAAGTGGAATTTCTTTTGTCTTAATTTCTGGAACTGTTGACTCATGACCAGTGAAGGTGATGAATCCCTTAATGCAGAATTGATTTCATACAGTAAAGCTGAAATTTAAGCACTGTTGCAGATAGATTAAATGGTGTGTGTGTGTGTGTGTGTGTGTGTGTGTGTGTGTGTGTGTGTGTGTGTGTGTGTGTGTCCAACAATCTGGTCCCTTACACCGGTTTTAGGAGCCCTATTTAATGAAATAACAGTGACTGCAGCTATTATGTATCTTCTTTGTCACAATGGAAATAGTATCACTATTAAATCATAGTTTCCATTGTGAAAAAGTGCTGTTAATGAGTATATTATGTCAACCTCTTTATAAGACTGTACCCATGCAAAATGGTGAGTAAGCCACAGTGATTCTTTGTGTTGAGAAAATTTCTCATAATTTTCCGAGCACTGATAAACATATAAAGGCTGGAATTTGACATGATAGTCAGGGGCAACAGTGAGAGCCAAAAATGGAAATATTTCCAGCAGTGCAAGGTTGTTCTGATATTAACAGACAAAAAATGTTAAATTTATTTCAGTGCCTGGACAAAATGGTTGCTGGGAGAGTTTTGTGGCCAATAGTATTGTGAAATTGGTGTAACTGCTGCCAGCCTTTATTTAAATTCATGTGCTGGCTGGTGCAAATGGAGAACAGTATACACTGGTTGTTACACAATTTGTGTACAGAGATACCCATGTCTTTCTGAATATTTATATGGAATCACAATTTTTCTCATTTTATCTTGCTTTTAAATTGCATCATACTTCAGATGGGTGCTTTAAGGGACTTAACATATACAAGCTCATAAATACTTACAAAGCCCTGAGAAATTTTCCCCAACACACCATTAGACATTGTGGTTTATTCACGATTTCAGCTTTGAGTACATGTCACATAAACAACATGATGTGGTAAATCCTCCTCCAATGTTCATATTGTTCATAGTAAACCAGATGAAAGTACTAATGGTATTTGTCATGATGGCCTGGTAATGGCATAAACATTTGTATCTGTTGCTGGCTGCAGCAGATTAGTGTTAAATTTGTAAGTTGTAACTGACAGTGCTTGGGGAAAATGCAAATTTTGTAGTGCTTGCACTTGTACAAGGTGTACATTTAAAAACATTTAAATTAAAGGCTAGCAGATGGGAGTGGCGGAGGTTACGACCCCGCCCTCCGCGGAATGGACACCCACCGTGCCCCAGACTTGGACATAGTTTCACTCTCACCAACAGTAAGGTCTTCCTGTTTGGAGGCTTGGCAAATGAGAGTGATGATCCGAAAAACAACATACCAAGGTATATATAAAGACAGTTGTAGATTTTTTTCCTCATGTCTATAATTTTACCTCATTTTTCTATCTTTTCATGGTGTATGAAAATAACTGCTGAAAAAACTTGTGACCTTTCATGTATTATGTTCGTGATATGAGAACATATAAGTAAATATGATTAACTGCTTTGTGTAGCTGCATGTGTTAATGTATTTGTTAAAATATTTGTGGAGAAATGTTACTGTAGGTGTAAATGTACATTAGCTTTCTGTGTATAGATGTTGTGAGTGCCAACTATGTTTTGTAATACTGGGAGTATGACTCTATATTTAATGTTGTAAATACACCTTGTAATACTTCATAACAACTTACAGATGGGGGGAGGAATCAAGAGGATGCAAACAATACATTGTTTTCTCTCATTCAAAGAAAAAGCACTAAAAGAAATGGTTTTAACCCAGGGACTACACACTGGCAATCTTAAATGGTTCGAGGTTTGGTGAATGTTACATGAATTTGAAGATGTAACTGTAAAATGTTTTACGAGTAAATGAATTAAACTGCATCAAATTATCACTGAGAAGGGTATGGGGAAAAAAGGTCATAGGGACGGAAATGTGTTCCAGGGGAGGTACCCCCATTTCACTCAAGGAGGTGATGATATTTCTGTCTCACTCCAGTATCAGCACTATGCAAGTGTGGCCCACCAGCATGAAGTAAGCCAGACGACCACGTGGAACATTCTCCATTACAACTGCCACCATCTATATGACTTAAAGCATGTGCAAGCCTTACTGTCTATAGAGTTGCCACACGTGACCTCTTAGCAACACCCCCCCTGCGGGTTCGGGGATCAGAATAGGCCTGCGGTATTCCTGCCTGTCGTAAGAGGCGACTAAAAGGAGTCTCAAATGTTTCGGCCTTCTGTGATGGTCCCCTCTCGGGTTTGACCTCCATGTTTCTAAATCATTCCGAAGAGCGAGCCAATTGGGGAAGGGCGCCTTACATGGTGCACTGTATCTGTCGTGCGATTAGACCTTTAGCCGGCTTTCTCGTCGTTGCAATGGCGTCCCGCTCGTTTTCGATCTCTTGGGCGAGGATACGTCCCTGGGTGTGATTACCACACTGCACTCTGCAGTGTTTCTTTTAACTGCGACGACGACCTTGGACATTTTTGCACCTAAGATCCAGCACGGTAGCCAGTCCGTTGTGGTGGGGCCGCCATGTACCCTCTTGGTTGTAGCCCCCTGACAACACAGGGATCGCTCTACTGATGCCTGCGCCGTTAACTCCTCACGTATGCCAAGGAGTAGATGCCTATCCTACTGGGGTATCGGGACTCTCGGCAACGGCCATCCTGCCAGGTGGCCTTTGCTGTGGCTGGGTGGCGCCCGTGGGGAGGTCCCTTGGTCGGAGTAGGTGGCATCAGGGCGGATGACCCGCAATGAAGCGTGGTACATCATCTCTCGCTGGTGGCCAGCCGCCAGCAGTCTCTAAGCATTCTCGGGCTCAATTTAATGCTCAGAAGTACGATCCGAAAACGTTCCCCTCCCTGGCCACGCCGTGGGAAGAGCGTAAGTCTCAGGATGGAGGTAACAGTTATTCGCCCCGATTCTTAGTTTGCACGAGAGCTGATGGGGAGTCTTTTCTCTCCACAAAGCCTCAGTTCTTCATCGAGCATTTAGAGGACAAGTTTGGGGAGGTGGAGGGCTTGTCTAAAATGCGCTCTGGGTCAGTACTGATACAAACGGCATCCTCCGCCCAGTCACGCAGGTTACTTGCTTGTGCCAAGTTGGGGGATGTTAACGTTACTATTACACCACATAAGAGTTTAAATATGGTCCAGGGTGTTATTTTCCATAGGGACCTCCTTTTGCAGTCTGATGACGAGCTGCGCGCTAACTTAGAACGTAGAGGTGTTCATTTCGTCCGGCGCGTCCATCGGTGTCCGAGGGACAGTCAGGTTGCTACCGGTGCCTTCATCTTGGCCTTCGAGGGTGATACGTTACAGGAAAAGGTCAAGGTGATGGTCTACCGATGTGATGTCAAGCCCTATATCCCTCCCCCGATGCGGTGCTTCAAGTGCTGGAAGTTCGGCCATATGTCTTCCCGCTGCACTTCCAGCCTCACATGTCGAGATTGCGGACGCCCATCTCATCCCGATACTCCATGTGCCCCGCCTCCCATCTGCGTCAACTGCGGGAGCACCATTCACCTTGCTCGCCAGACTGCAGAGTGTTCCAGAAAGAGCGCAAAATCATGGAATATAAGACCCTGGACCGGCTGACCTATACTGAGGCCAAAAGGAAATATGACAGACTCCATCCCGTGAGAATGACATCTTCTTATGCAGCTGCTACAACAACTGTGCTAGCCCCACGAGTTTCGCGACTTCCAGCCAGCTCGATCAGCAGTAAGACTCCTCCTGCCCCCTTGCCCGTGGGGGGGCTCTACCCAACCGGTTGCTCCTGCACCACCTACCTCAGGAGCAACCTCCTCCCACCCGTCGGGGACGTCCGTCCCCGCTTCTCAGCCGGTGAAGCGTCTTAACTTCTTCGGCTACTCTCGCCCGTAAGAGTTCCCTTGGGACCCTCCCTTCCCATGGTTCCACCAGCGGGAAGAATGACGGCCGCCAGTGGCATAAGTCCTCACCAGCGGCCGGGCGTAGGGCTTCACGATCCTCCTCTGTCCTGGAGACTGAATCGGTGAAGCCTTCCCAGCCGGTGAAACCCAAGGTTCAGCGAGAGAAGTCCAAGAGAAAGACCTCTAAGGCCAAAGAACTTGCGGTGGCACCAACCCCACCGCACCTTTCGCGCTCTGCGTCTGCGGATGAAGTCGAGATTCTGGCGTCCGCTGAGGACCTTGATCTCGCTGGTCCCTCAGACGCCATGGATGCCTCTCGTACGGGTACTGAATCGGTGGCAGTGGGTGAACAAGCGGCGTAACTTGCCTTCCCAGTCCTTTCACGCCTTTCTCAGCCATGGACAATATCGTCCTCCAGTGGAACTGTGGCGGTTTTTTCCACCATCTAGCTGAGCTCCAACAACTTATCAGCCTTCGCCCTTTCTTCTGCATTGCTCTTCAGGAAACTTGGTTTCCAGCAATGCGAACCCCCGCCCTCCGTGGCTATCGGGGTTATTATAAGAACCGGGCAGCATATGAAAGGGTGTCGGGTGGCGTCTGCCTCTATGTCCTTCACACTCTGCACAGCGAGTCTGTCCCTCTCCAAACACCTTTAGAGGCTGTCGCTGTTCGGGTGTGGACGCCACAGGCTGTTACCGTCTGCAGTCTTTACCTTCCGCCGGATGGTGATGTCTCGCAGCATGTCCTGGCTGCACTGATAGCCCAATTGCCGCCACCTTTCTTGCTATTGGGCGACTTCAACGCCCATAACCCTCTGTGGGGTGGGTCAGTGGCAACAGGTCGAGGCGCCATCGTTGAGCATTTATTGTCGCAGCTCGATCTCTCGATTTTAAATGATGGTGCCTTCACACACTTCAGTGTGGCGCATGGCACATACTCCGCCATTGACCTTTCAATCTGTAGCCCTAGCCTCTTACCGTCTGTCCAATGGAGTGTGCATGACGATCTGTGTGGTAGTGACCACTTTCCGATCTTTCTGTCACTACCACAGCGTCACTCTCCTGGGCGCCCTAGCAGATGGGCTATGAATAAGGCTGACTGGGACTTGTTCTCCTCCACTGCCGCTCTTGAGCCTCTCCCTAATGACGACATTGATGCGGTGGTTCAATCGGTCACCACCGGCATCGTTACTGCCGCCGAATCTGCCATTCCCCGCTCCTCTGGGTCCCCTCGGCGGCGGACTGTGCCTTGGTGGTCGCCTGAGATCGCTGCAGCGATTACAGATCGCCGGCGGGCGCTACAGCGTCACAAGCGACATCCCTGCATTGAACACCTGATCACCTTCAAACGGCTGCGTGCGCGGGCCCGCCGCCTTATCCGCCAAAGCAAGCAGGAGTGCTGGGAGCGGTACGTGTCCACCATTGGCCTCCATGTCACTCCATCGCAGGTCTGGGCCAAGATTCGACGCGTCTGCGGCTATCGGCCACCTGTCAGCGTCCCTGCGCTCTCACTGAATGGAGCAGTTTGTACTGACTCCGACGTCATTGCAAACCACTTAGCAGAGCATTTTGCTATGAGTTCCGCTTCTCCGAATTACCCTAAGGCCTTCCGCTCCATTAAAGAGCGGATGGAACGTCGGAGCCTTTCGTTTTGCACCAACCAACCAGAATCGTACAATGTTCCATTCAGTGAGTGGGAATTCCGCAGTGCCCTTGCCGCTTGTCCTGATACCGCTCCTGGACCAGATAGCATCCACTGCCAGATGCTGAAACACCTCTCAGTGGACTGCCAGCGGCGGCTCCTCGACCTTTACAACCGTATTTGGGTCGAGGGTGAGTTTCCGTCGCAGTGGCGGCCAAGTATCGTTATCCCCATTCTGAAACCAGGCAAGAACCCTTTGGCGGGGGACAGCTACCGCCCCATTAGCCTCACCAACGTTCTTTGCAAGCTTCTCGAACGGATGGTGAGCCGGCGCTTGACTTGGGTACTGGAGTCTCGGGGCCTTCTGGCTCCATCTCAGGGTGGGTTCCGTAAAGGCCGCTCCGCCGCCGACAATCTGGTGAGCCTGGAGTCGGCCATCCGTACTGCCTTTGCCCGCCGGCAGCACCTGGTCGCTGTCTTTTTCGACATGCGGAAGGCGTACGATACGACATGGCGTGATCACATCCTTTCTACGCTTCATGGATGGGGTCTTCGGGGCCCTCTGCCGATCTTTATCAGAAATTTTCTGTCTTATCGTACCTTCCGCGTGCAAGTCGCAGCCTCATATAGTTCCACCCACGTCCAGGAGAACGGTGTGCCACAGGGTTCTGTTTTAAGTGTCTGCCTGTTTTTAATAGCCATTAACGGGCTCGCTGCGGCCGTGGGAAATTCTGTCTCTGCTTCCCTGTATGCTGACGACTTCTGCCTTTATTACAGCTCTACTGGCATTGCAGCTGTTGAACGTCAGCTACAGGGTGCTATCCGCAAGGCGCAGTCTTGGGCTGTAGCTCATGGGTTCCATTTTTCGGCAGCCAAGACCTGCGTAATGCATTTCTGCCGGCGACGCACTGTCCACCCGGAGCCGCGGCTTTATCTTGCCGGCGACCTTCTTTCAGTGGTGGAATCACACAGGTTTTTGGGGGTGGTTTTCGATGCCCGGTTGACTTGGCTGCCTCATATCCGGCAGCTTAAACAGGCGTGTTGGCGGCATCTAAATGCTCTGAGATGCTTGAGCCACACCCGCTGGGGCGCCGACCGATTTACCCTGTTGCGGCTCTACCAGGCGTTAATCCAATCCCGTCTGGATTATGGGAGCCTGGCTTATGGCTCAGCATCCCCCTCTGCGTTGTGGGTGCTGGACCCAATACTACACAGCGGGATCCGACTTGCCACTGGTGCCTTCCGCACCAGCCCTGTGGACAGCATCCTTGTTGAGGCAGGTGTCCCTCCACTGCAGGTACGACGCCAACAATTACTGGCTGCTTATGCTGCCCATGTTTTTAGTTTGCCCAGGCATCCAAATTACCGTGTCCTGTTCCCGCAGTCGGTCGTCCATCTGCCGGACCGTCGGCCCCGGTCGGGTTGTCCGATCGCCGTACGCGTCAAGGAGCTTCTCTGCGGGCTTGGGTTTTTCCCTGTTCCACCTCCTTTCCAGGCGCCTCTGCATACACCCCCGTGGTGTGTTCCTCGCCCTTGCCTTCGGCTCGACTTGGCACAGGGCTCGAAGGACTCGGTCCCTCCAGAGGCCTTCCGCCGCCGCTTTTATTCCATCCTTGCCACGTATCAGGGCTCTGGAATTGTTTACACCGACGGTTCGATGGTTGCTGGTCGTGTCGGGTATGCGCTAACTCTAGGGGACCATTCCGAACAACGGTCCTTGGCAGCTGGCTGCAGCGTTTACACTGCTGAGCTGGTCGCCATCTTTCGAGCCCTAGCGTATATCCGCTCCTGCTCAGGTGAGTCCTTCATGATCTGTAGCGATTCCCTGAGCGGTTTACGAGCTCTCCACCAGTGTTTTCTTCGTTCTCGTCTGGTGATGGCTATCCATGAGTCCCTGCATACTCTTGCGCGTTGCGGCCGCTCTGTGGTCTTTGTGTGGACCCCCGGTCATGTCGGTATCCCGGGCAATGAACATGTTGACCGCCTGGCGAAAGAGGCCACTTGTAAACCATCTCTGGATGTTGGCCTCCCAGAGACTGATTTGCAGGCAGTCCTCCGCCGAAAAGTTTTTGCGCTTTGGGACGCTGAATGGCGCGATCGGATCACACCCAATAAACTCCGTGCCATTAAGGAGACGACGACTGTGTGGCGGTCATCCATGCGAGCCAACCGCAGGGACTCAGTCGTCCTTTGTCGGCTTCGCATTGGCCACTCCCGGCTAACACACAGTTATTTACTGCGCCGGGAGGACCCTCCTGTCTGTCGCTGCGGGGCGGCTTTGACAATGGCCCACATTCTGTTGGCCTGTCCCCTTTTAGCTGTGGTCAGGCAGACATTTGCGCTGCCTGATACGCTCCCTGCCGTTTTATCTGATGACCCTGTTATGGCTGCCTTAGTTTTACGTTTTATTAGGGCAGGGAGTTTTTATTCTTTAATCTGAGTGTTTCTGTTTTATTTTATTGTTTTGTGTTGATTCTGGCCTTTGGCCTACGGTTTTAAACTAAGTTTTTAATGTGTTTTCGGTGGTTAGCTTTTCCAATTTTTTTTTTTTTTTTTTTTTTTTTTTTTTTTTTTTTTTTTTTTTTTTTTTTTTTTTTTTGTTCCTATGGTCGGCCAACCACCGTCACACTCAGTGTGATTCTATTTCGTTTTGTCTGGTCTTTGTCTATGTTTCTTTTGTTCTGTGTCGTCTGTCTCCTATTCCGTTGAACATTTTTTTATTCTCTGTGGGTATTTTTAGTATTTTGGAATAAGGGACCGATGACCTCTGCAGTTTGGTCCCTTTGATCCTTCAACCAACCAACCAATCTTAGCAACAAATAATCCTGAGTTAATAACGAGCATCAAAACCGATTCAGGGATTAGTGAACACAAGGTTGTCGTAGCGAGATTGAATATTATAATCCCCAAATCCTCGAAAAATGTACCTATTCAAAAAAAGCGGATAAAAATTCACTTGACGCCTTCCTAAGATACAATCTCCTCTCATTCCAAATTTATAATATAAGCTCGAAATTTAGTGCGGACTTCAATGCGAGATGCTTATAACAGTTTCCACAATGAAACTTTGGCTCGAAACCTTCCAGAAAATCCAAAGAGATTCTGGTTGTATGTGAATTATGTTAGCGGCAAGAAACAATCAATGCCTTCTCTGCACAATAGTGATGGAGATACTATCGAAGACAGTGCTGCCAAAGCAGAGTTACTAAACACAGCCTTCCGAAATGCCTTCACAGAAGAAGTAGTAAATATTCCAGAATTCGAATTGAGAACAGCTGCCAACATGAGTAACGTAGAAGTAAATATCCTCGGAGTAGTGAAGCAGCTTAGATCAGTTAATAAAAGTTAATAAAAGCATTCCTTTCGGGTATGCTGATGCATTAGCAACATACTTAACAATCATATACAACTGTTTGCTCGACGAAAGATCCATACCCAAAGACTGGAAAGTTGCACAGGTCACATCAATATTCAAGAAAGGTAGTAGGAGAAATCCACTAAATTACAGGCCCATATCATTAATGTTGATTTGCAGCAGGGTTTTAGAACATATATTGTGTTCTAACATTATGAATTACCTCGAAGAAAATGGTCTATTGACACACACAGTCAGCTTGGGTTTAGAAAACATTGTTCCTGTGAAACATAACTAGCTCTTTATTAACATGAAGTATTGTGTGCTATTGACAAGGGATTTCAGGTTGATTCCATATTTCTGGAGTTCCGGAAGGCTTTTGACACTGTACCACCCAAGTGGCTCGTAGTGAAATTGCGTGCTTATGGAATATTGTCTCAGTTGTGAGACTGGATTTGTGATTTCCTGAGAGAGGTCACAGTTCGTAGTAATTAACAGAAAGTCATCGAGTAAAACAGAAGTGATTTCTGGCGTTCCCCAAGGTAGTGTTATAGGCCTTTTGCTGTTCCATCTCTATATGAACGAATTGGGAGACAATCTGAGCAGCCGTCTTCGGTTGTTTGCAGATGGCACTGTCGTTTATCGACTAATAAAGTCATCAGAAGATCAAAACAAACTGCAAAATGATTTAGGAAAGACATCTGAATGGTGCGAAAAGTGGCAGTTGACCCTAAATAACGAAAAGTGTGAGGCCATCCACCTGAGTGCTAAAAGGAACTCATTAAACTTCGGCTACACGATAAATCAGTCTAATCTAAAAGATGTAAATTCAACTAAATACCTAGGTATTAAAATTATGAACAACATAAATTGGAAGGAACACACACACAAAATGTTGTGGGGAAGGTTAACCAAAGATTTTTTTTTTTTTTTTTTGGCAGGACACTTAGAAAATGTAAGTAATTTGTTAAGGAGACTGCCTACACTACACTTGTCCGCCCTCTTTTAAAATACTGCTGCACGCTGTGGGATCCTTACCAGGTAGGACTGACGGAGTACATAGAAAAAGTTCTAAGAAGGGCAGCACGTTTTGTATTATTGCGATATAAGGGAGAGAGCGTCACAGAAATGATACATGATTTGGGCTGGAAATCATTAAAAGAAAGGTTTTTTTTTTTGCTGCGACAGAATCTTCTTACGAAATTACAATCACCAACTTTCTCCTTCAAATGCGAAAATATTTTGTTGACACTGACTTACGTAGGGAGGAACGATCACCACAATAAAATAAGAGAAATCAGAGAAAGATATAGGTGTTCATTCTTTCTGCGCGCTGTAAGAGATTGGAATAATAGAGAATTGTGAAGGTGGTTCGATGAACCCTCTGCCAGGCACTTAAATGTGATTTGCAAAGTATCGATGTAGATGTAGTTTTGCCGCTGGTTCATCGCACAGGCTATCATGGTGCTCGGATTTTCCATTCATCCTACTCAGACGAGGCTACCTTTATGTGGGCTGTATTGTCAACCTTCACATCAGTCGCCTGTGAGCTACAGAGCATCACTATGCTATGGTGACAGTGGAGCATCAACACTGGTTGAGCCTCAGTGTGTGGGCAGCGAATATTGGCAACCGACTTGTGGGACCAGTCATACTTCGACAATGTCTTGCAGGCAGGGCATATCCACACTTTGTGTGGGTGTCCCTGCCTCCCCTGCTGGAAGATTTGCTTTTTGTTGCACGAAGGGTAATGTGGCTGCTAGATGATCACACTCCATTGTACTGCCCTCTTGAGTGTGGTTCTAAAACACTAGTACACGCAGAACACTGCCTCTTGTGTAGTGTGTTATCAAGTATGCTTTGTCACTGAAACCTGCACTATCAAATATCGTCTTATCTCCACATTCAAGTTAGCGTAACACCTTCAGAATGTCTGTGGTGATATGTTCATATAACCTTCGTATTCTCTCAGGTATTGTTTCCTGCGGTTTGTTCCAATTTAGCAAAATCGCTCTGTGTATTGTAATGACGTCAGCAGGTCAGTCAGCGTCAGGATGGATGAGTGAGGTGGTGACATCACAAGTGTCTGAGGCCTAGCTCCAAAGGCTTGTGAGTGTTTCTTCTGCTCAAAGGTATCAGTGAACAGTGGTACCTGTAATAACATTCTATGAATGTGATTGCCACAGTGAATATTTTCTTTTCCAGCGTGCAGGAAGAGGGCTGGGCTGCTCGCTCAGATGGTGCCGAGGAATGCTAGACACAGCACTCAGCTCACATAGCTTGCAGCAGGTCAGCATCTTCTGTCAGCCACAGCTGTGAGATCAGGCAGTAGTGGTAGCATGGAATGATGTTCAGCCACAGCTGGCAGACTGACATCTCTTAGTTGAAGTCCTCAAACAGGCAGCAAGCAGCACATCATGGTTCGCCAGTAGAGTTAACCTCTAACTAGTGAGTCAGTCATTCCTTCAGGCTCAGGAATGGAGATGGAATGACCAGACAGAGGATGAGATGTCTGAAACGGGATTATTTAAAGCCAGACGTCATGTCGTTGTAAGAGGTTAGAGCAGCCATGTACTCTCGTTTAACTACAGGTGTTAGCAGGCATGTCTGTGCTGTGGTGTCTACTAAAACGCCATGGAGAGGCAGGGCTTTGATGTTGAATGTTATTACTCTGTATTGTAGAGTTTGCAGAACAGTAGTCTGGGTTCTGTCTGACTGCAGAGTTTGCTCTCCTTGCAATGACTCTGCTCACTGTGTGGTAATGAGTTAAGTGTTACCCTGATTTTACAATATTGGCTCTCTTCACATGCTCTAGATTATGGTTTTGACTCACAGACTTTGTCCTTTTACGGTCTGTGTCGAACAGTAGCTGTGAAAGTTTATGGGTGAACCAGGCAATGGGCTTGCTGTGCAACAATCCTCCCTTCAAAAATTCTCCACAAATTTTGGGTTGGTGTCACTCTGGAACAACTTCATATACTCAGGTTATATTTGCAAAGGTTTACATTTAGCAATTATTGTATAACAACTTTTAAAAAGTGGATTGTACTGCTTATTACTGTTCCTTTCCTTAAAATCTGAATTTAATCCCTAATTACTGTAATCTGATAACAAGTATTAACACAAGTCAGTCTAGTTCCTATTGTTTACAAATGGTAACAGGCAATTCTATAGGGATCTGATATGATGATAGGTCTGAAGGACTTGCAGCTTCACACCTTAAGTGTCGGTAGATCATATACTTTGATCAACCATAACATCATAACCACCAACCTAGTAGAAATATGAACCCGTCTAGGTGATAGCAGCATCATCTGACGAGGAAACATTGCTAATCACACGCACAATGCATGTAGTATCAGTGAGTGTGCTGTCCATGTGTAGGATGAGAAGGCATGCGATCTATGTGAGTTTGACTGAGGGCATATTGTGAGGGCATGAGATTTTTGAAAACTTCATGACTTTTATATGAATTTTATATACGCCACTGGCAGATAGAGGAGCGCGTTTATTGTTTACAGACCGGAGAACATGACAGATTCCGTGTACATGTGGTAAAGTTTATATTGGAACAACAAAAAGAAGCGTAAATACACGGTTAAAAGAACACAGAAGTCTTTGCCGATTAGGAAAAACAGATAAATCGGCTGTAGCAGAACACGCTTTTCAGTCAGGAAATCATCAAGTGAAGTTTTCTGAAACAAAAATGTTATCTACGACGACGAACTATTACCCACGGCTTTGTAGAGAAGCAATTGAAATATATAAACATAGGGATAATTTTAATCGGAAAGAAGAGACCATGAAACTTAGTGATATTTGTACAGTAGCACACAGAATTGCTAGACAGTTTTATCCGTGACAAGATTACGATCGATAGTTAAGTTTTATCCCTGACAAAGATAATCTCTGCATATCACGTGTAACTCTGGCCACGCCCACTTTCTACGATATATAAGTTGCTCTCAGACGTCCGACCCGTCAGTCGGCAAGACTCACCAGAGGAGAAACACCCCTCTCAAGATGTCCAGCGCAGCTCTGGACGAAACGTTAGGAGCTGAAGAGTTTCATGTACCACGACCTTACATCCCGGAAGGTTTACCAGAAGATATGTCATCCGGTTGTGAAAGCCTTCGTACTAAGTTCACTTGCTTACTGTCCCACACATTTTTACATTTCCAGTCCTTTTGTATTGGTTTACTGAACTCTTTGCCATGCCTCCCATGTTCTTTTTGCAAATTTATTCACTGACTTGATGTCTGATCATAACTTCAGTTTCAATATGTCAAAGGCAGATGACATTTTTCTTCCGTAGATCACCCCATAGGGTGGCAAACCAGTACTAGTATAGATTTCGAATTCTACACACTGATGACATAATTCAGATATGTGTCCCAATCTGCACGTTTGCTGTTTACATAGTGACTCAGCATCTTCATTATTGTTCAGTGAACATGTTCTGTACATCTGTTCGCATGCAGATGAAATATGCTTGTCCATAACTTGCGAATGTGACGTACATGGCATAGGTGTTGATCAGTTAGTGAATAATTGAATTCTTAAATTGCCAGAGATCTTACTATCACAGTAGCCGCTTGCTGGTCATAAATTGCTTTTCTAGGTGTAAACCTCGAAAAATGGTCCATGATTGTTAATATGTATTTATTACTAGCCGGAGTTCAGTTAAATTGACCCAACAAATTAATCCCCGTCATTTCAAATGGGTTTGACGCCTCTGGCAACCTTCAAAGAGGAATCATGTTATTGCTACGATCTGACTGCTGTGCGCGTGGTGTGCAATTCTGCAGTTATTGATCTACATTGGAGAACGTAGAGGAGGCATGTGAAGTGGACTGTAGGATGTCCTGAATTGGTTGCTATATTAGCAATGTAGTTGCTAAGTCTCCCCCCACCCTGCCCAGCATATGAAATTTCCTGCATCTGGATTGTCAAGCTTCTCACTGGGCATGTTTCAGTTGACTATTCATATTGGTGGGCTTACAGTTGTTGGTGAGCTGCCATTTAAGTTTTCACAAAAAAATGAAAGAAAATTTTTTTGTAAAAATTGTTGCATTGTTCCTCAAAATATCCGCATTTACAGTTAACACACATTTGCATACATTCAAATTAGTTCTTGGAACATTTCCTTCACTCTAATGTTGTTTTACCAAAAATGTAGTTGTGTAGGGATTTATCAGCTTGCCATAAATTTTTTTGTCTGAGAGGTGAAACGAAATTGTTTGGTAGTAAATCTGGTCGTGCACGGGATTGAGTAGCATGGAGAGTTGCGTCAAACCAGTCTTCGGACTGAAGACAACAACAACAAGAATAACATCTGGTGCATAATGGTGATAAGTCATAAATTTAGTGTTTTTTTTTCTTTGATATAATCAATTGTTGATTTTAAGAATGATCAACATAGTTTTTTCTGATTTCATTGATGTCTTCTGTCAAACGTATTGTTGTTTACCATTCAACATTGAACTGTTAATTTTCTTGGAAGTGCTTCACTGCTTTTGAAGGTTTTGATTCACCTTGCAACACCAAAAAAATTGATTGCAGCTTATTTTCTGACTCTTACAAATATATTAAATTTTCATCTCTGGTTACAATGTTGTATATGGAGTGGGCATTTCCTTGCACACATTGACACAAACCTGATCAGCAGCGTCCACCTAACTTTGCAGAATCCAGATGGGAGAGATTTTTGCCACATATAAATATTAACGCACATTCCAATGCAATCCAATCTTGGCTATGTCTAAGAGGGTGCTTCTATCCCTTGTAAGTCACCTACTGATTCTCTTCTATCATGTTGGATTCCGTGTTGAATTTGGAGAAAATAATTTTTGTCAATCTCCATGGAATTAATTGCTCACCAGAAGCAAGACTGCTACAAAATTCTTCAAACCAGATGTAAACAGTCTTTCGTGAAAGTGAGCGATTTTCAAAAAGTTAAGCGAAGTGATTTGAGGCATTGTTATTGAGTTGATCTTTCATGGGTTTCACAAACAATCGTCCAACCAATTCCTGTTCTTGCACAACACTGAAACACACTACTTGGCCAGTTTAACTGCAATTTGTTTTAATAACAAAAATGATAAATTTTAAATCAATAGTTACATCATATCTCAATATTGCTATCCAGTGGGCAAGGTAGTGTTTGGCAAGCACAAAGACAAGCAGTAGAAACTCTTGCTGTGTGCAGGTGAACATTATCTTGGTGAAATGTAAGCCTACAAAGGGCAACAAAACGGGGTGTAGAATGTCAACGTACCATTCTGCTAAGGCTGCCATGGATGGCAACCAAAGGGTTCCTGCTATGAGAACAAATGGCACCCAAACCGTCACTCCTAGTTGTGTGGCTTCATATTGGGTGACAGTCAGGTTTGTATCCCACCATTGCCTGGGTGTGTCTCAAGACAGGTCTTCAGCCTGAAATGTCATTGACTGGAGTAGAACAGTCTTCATTGATGAATCTGGCTTTGAACTGAGCTCTGATGGCCAGTGAAGACACGTCTCGTGATGTTCCAGACAGCATTGGGATACCAACTTGAATTTTGCCCGCCACACGGTCTGAGAGCCAGAAGTGATTGAGATACCATTTCTTTTTGTAGCAGGACCCCTTTGGTTGTAATCCACAGTACTCTGACAGCATAGTGGTACGTTAACAATATTCTGTGCCCCATTTTGTTGCCCTTGATGGCAAGCAATCCTGGGCTTACATTTCACCAAGATAATGCCCACTTGCACAGGTTTTTCTGCTACTTGTCTTAGTGCTTTGCAAACCGTACCTTGACCAGCAAGGTCACTAGATCTCTCCCCAATTGAGAATATTTGGAGCATTAGGGGTAGGGCCCTCCAACCAGCTCAGGATTTTGACAATCTAACATGCTAATTGGACAGAATTTGGTGCGATATCCCTCAGGAGGACATTCTAGAAGTCCATGAACCAATGCCGAGCCAAATAATTGCTTACATAAGGGCTAGAGCTGAACCAACGCTTTATTGACTTGCACAATTTGTGGTGCGCTTTCTTGTGAGGAAATCATCCAGTTTTTCCGGAACGGTAGTCATTTGTCTGTACTTGTACATGGTGGTTTGTTGCTTTTATTTTAATTTTATTTTCTTAAAGGTTGTACTTAATTGGCGATCCTCCTGAAAGTTGTAGTTTCTTTCCCATGCAAGTTCGTGGAAATATAAGGTCTTCTAGAGTGGAAGTCGGACTGCGGGTATGTGTACAGCAAAGTTCATTCGAGGGGGGATTAACTGCAAAGACAGTGAAGTATTTCAGCTTATCCTTAAGGCTATATGGAGACTGGGAAGCATTTGCCACTTCAGGTACGTAGAGAAATCTCTCTATGCTGAGGGAGTTTTAATAAAATTCCTGATAGTGAATATGGTTTGCTTGTTAAAGTTTTGTATAATACTGTGTGATAAGGAGACTGCTACGTTGGTGGTGGTTTGATGGAAGCACAGGAGGAATTGACATGAGATTGATGGACTAGGTAATGTGAGAGTGCTGAATTGGTTAACTGAAGTCACTATGAAGACATGATACATACTGTGCTAGGCCATTTTCATGTGTGTGTCAGTGCGTGACTCTGACCTGAATACCAACAATAGCCTCGCCTTCAAGAATAGACACACCTTGCCCCAGTACTAATATAAATCATTAAATCTTAGTCAAAGATGTTTAACTGAATTAATGTTATAGGAACTCTGCACAAACTACACATCTGACTAAAACAGAAGTACACAGATTATATGCCCTGTATAGACTCTGTCTATACTAAATTCGTCAATAGTGTTGCAATGCGCTAAAGAGACGGATGCTTAACACACTTTTGCGTCAGTACTTATCATTATAGTAATTACGATTTGATGAAATCTTGTGCACATTGCACTTTATCTGAAACCTAAATACACTTGTTCAATGAGCTGTAACGTTGGTTGCTATTAACAACAGCTCAACAGATCTCAGTTACATTAAAATTTGTAACTTGCGCCGATTACGGCGGTATTGTTAATTATCTAAATGATTAAAATTTCTTACTGACACCAAACAACTTTAAACCCCGAAATATCTATAGCTATTGCTGGGTATTTACATTATTCACGCTAACAATCTGTATAGTTTACTACTCAAAAATCCTCTCTCACTACCATAAAATAAATCGCTTAAAAACACGTAGCAAATATTTACCATGACAAATGTTTCACTTAATTGCAGTAAATCCTCAATTTCTTTTGTCTTTGTTCAGTTAAATTTAATAAACCATTCCTAGTATGATAGGTCTGAACCAAAGGTATAATTTCATTGTAAATGAAATGAGCAATATAGCAGTAGCCATCTATGTGATAATATTAGCTCTCTTTAGGGCTGCAAATGTTATTTCTCATTGTCCCTTTTCCTTCCTTCTTTCTTTTTAATCCTTAAAATAACCATTAAGTGAATAAAAAAAGTTAACACCCTTGCCTTTTATTTAATGAAATCTAATTAAATCTTTTCTCTCTAATCACTGACTTTTAAAATTGTAATAAAATCTCAATGTGACAGTGATTCTTTGAGTCTAGTTATTTGACCTGGAAGGCTGACTTTTAACAACTTCGCATCAATGTAGCTCTTTACTACGAGGGCGGTTCAGAAAGTAAGCTCCAATTGGTCACAGTGCGGGTTGTGGGGGGAGTAGCGACGCCATCTGTGCGTTCACGCACTCAACAGGTCAGTCGGCATCAAGCCGTGGTCGAGTGAACGTCGTACCTGCGCTAGTTTAGTTTTTGTGGCAGTTTGAAATGTGTGCTGCAATAGAAAACCCCGCCAAATGTGAAGTGCGTGCTGTCATAAGGTTTTTTACAGCCAAAGGATATTCTGCAGCAGCTATTCATCGTGAGCTTTGTGCCGTGTACGGACCAAGAGTTATGAGTGAAGGAGTTGTCCGTGAATGGGTACGTTTATTTAAAAGTGGACGAGAAAACGTTCATGATGAAGAGAGGAGTGGTACACCATCATTGGTGACTGACGAACTCGTTCAGACAGTTGATGCAAAAGTTCGTGAAAATCGACGTTTCTCAATGTCGGAGTTGTCTACTGGTTTTCCACAGATTTCTAAGACTCTCTTGTACGAGATAGTGACAGCAAGATTTGGTTACCGTAAGTTCTGTGCACGATGGGTGCCCAAAATTCTTACCGACCACCACAAAACTCAAAGAATGGCCTCTGCATTAGACTTTCTGTCACGTTATGAGGACGAAGGAGAACCATTGTTAAACAGAATCGTGACTGGTGACGAAACCTGGATTAAGTACATGAACCCTGAGACAAAAGAACAATCAAAGATGTGGGCACATTCAAATTCGCCTACCAAACCAAGAAAAGCCTCGCAAGATTTTTCTGCCAGAAAACTGATGGCAACGGTGTTTTGGGATGCCAAAGGGGTGTTGTTGGTTGAATTCATGGAACGTCGTACGACCATTAATCAAGACGTGTACTGTGAAACAATAAAAAAGTTACGATGGGCTATACAGAACAAACGCCGTGGTATGCTGACTTCCGGTATCGTTTTTTTGCACGATAACGCCCGTCCTCACTCTGCTCGCAGAACAACGGCCCTTCTTGAGTCCTTAAAGTGGGACGTTATCAACCATCCACCTTACAGCCCAGGCCTGGCGCCAAGTGATTATCACCTCTTCATGCATTTGAAGAAATGGCTCGGGTCACAGCGGTTTGATGACGACGAAGAGCTCAAAGATGCGGTCACAGGCTGGCTCCAGGCACAAGCGGGTGATTTTTATGCAGAAGGAATTTCAAAGCTTGTGAAGAGATACGATAAGTGCCTCAATCGCTATGGAGACTATGTAGAAAAATAGTGCAAAGATGTAGTTGTAAGATGTATATATTAAAATATTTTTATTTAACTTGGTGTATTTTTTTAAATCAACCGGAGGTTACTTTCTGAACGGCCCTCGTATTTACGCCACTTGCATATTTTTCAGTGGGATTCAATCCTTGTCACAGTAGAATTATACACTGAACATGGAATTCAGTTTAACTTTTCTTTATTTGCATCAAATTAATATCTCACAAACAGTTTCCATGTGTGTTAGTGACATTCAAAAAATTAAACACACAAATCGGTATAGAAAAGATAAAACAAAACACAAACAAAAATCCTATGTGCCAGCAAAAATTTTGTACTAACTTTAACATAACAATCAAGGCTCATCCATTTCAGGAGTTGGTAATAGCATTCCCTCTGATAGCCCCGGAGTTAAATTTGCCATTTGCCACCCTACCGAGCAATGGAATTGAATATCATCGAATAACATTGATTGGTTCTGGTGGGGTATGAAGTCTATTTTCAAATATTAATGTCAATGATTTTACAGGCAACAGTAATTGTGTCCTCTGTTACATAAGTCATGCCGATTCTGGTTCCTGGCTTTATAAAACCCCAATGGAGACTTAAACTCATTGGTAGACACAATAACAATTCTTACGTGTAGTGCATACTCGAATATATACACTATCATGAACTGCTCAACACTAGACTACCTTAGAGGGGGTGCCCAAAATCACATAAAGACCGCAACTGCATAATTACCTTAGAGCACACATGAATACAACATCCACCAAGTTGAACTACTACTACTACTTCTGAAATCTTGTCTGCACCAGGAAATTCAAGAATCACACTCTTGAGTCCAGTCCAGGTACTGAATAACACTGTCAGACATCAACTTCTCCAAATATGGACCACAGTTTTACAGAAATTAGAGTGTAATGTTGCAAAAGCATGCTGGCCCGTTTCTTCCTACACCATGTGAACACTAATAAGCTTCATCCATGCTATTGAAGAGTCAGTTAACCGTATTTGATCATAGAAAAATCTCCCCAGCACTACGAGCCAAAATACGAGGGTCAGTCAAAAAGTAATGCCTCCTATTTTTTTTTCTACGTTTAACTGTCAGGAAATTTAAATGCAATTACATAGGTTGAAAACCACAACATTGAGGATCATTTTGTCATTTTTCAATGTAATCTCCGCCCATCTCTACAGTTTTGGTCCATCTTTGAACAAGGGCATGTATCCCAGCACGGTAAAAATCACAGCTCTGCTTCCTAAGCCATTGACGCACGGATGTTTTGACGGCCTCCTCATCTTCAAAATGAATCCCACGATGAGCTTCTTTTAGTGGCCCGAACAGATGGAAGTCTGATGGTGCCAGGTCAGGGCTGTATGGGGGATGAGGCAAAACTTCCCATCCAATTTTGACAATCTCGTCAGAGGTGTGACGACTGGTGTGTGGTCTTGCATTCTCATGCAAAAGAAGAACATCTGCCATTGATTTTGTTGGGCGAACTCGCTGAAGACGTGCTTTAAGTTTGTTGATGGTTGTGACGTATTGAACAGAATTTATTGTGCATCCCTGGTCCAAAAAATTAACCAGAATCACACCCTCTGTATCCCAGAAAACTGTTGCCATAACTTTCCCTGCCGATCGCACAGTTTTGAATTTTTTCTTCCTCGGCGAGCTTGTGTGACGCCACTCCATTGACTGCCTCTTTGATTCGGGTTCAAAAAAATGCACCCATGTTTCGTCCCCGGTCACAATTTTTTTCAGAAACTCATCTCCCTCCAAACGGAAGCGCTGCAAGTGTTGGGAGGCTATTGTTTTCCTTGCCTCTTTATTCTGATCGGTTAACATTCTTGGAACCCACCGTGCACAAACTTTTGAGTACCCCAATTGTTTAATAATCGTGATCACACTGCCTTTACTAAGAGAAATAATGCGACACACTTCATCTGCAGTCACCCGACTGTCACCACGAATGATGTCATCAACTTGCTGAATGTTGTGTGGAGTCACTGCACTCACCGGCCTGCCGCTCCGCTTTTCGTCAGTCAACGGTGTTTGCCCTTCAGCTTCCTTACAACGACGAACCCATCGTCTAACAGTGCTGACATCCACTGTCACAACACCATACACCTTCTTCAGTCTTTCATGAATGCGTATGGGCGTTTCACCTTCTGCATTCAAGAATTCAATCACACAACGCTGTCTCAAACGAACATCGATGTCGGCCATCTTACAAACTTCTGCTGTGCTGCCACCTGTTGACACAGAAAGTTACTACTGCAGTGGATTGCAGAAGAAGGTTTGAGGAATGGCGCCAAATTCAAATTTTTCACTTACTTAATTTCTTTAAGTAGAAAAAAAATGGGAGGCATTACTTTTTGACCGACCCTCGTAAACTCAAATCAATTAGTTCAACGTATCCTACTTTTTCTCATGGAACGATATAAATTGGAGCTGATACACTGCTAAACACATGTAAGAACTCTGTCACACTAAGTTCTGATTGACAACACCGACCGAGTACCAACTCAATAATTCAATAAATGCTCTTGACAATATTCTCTCACAGTGTATTAGTCACAGGCCCACATAAATCTGCAATCTACTGTCTTTTCGAGTGACTGTTAGACATGATGATTAATTAGAGCTTGTACCTACCAGTTCTAGTGTAGGCTTCTCTAGCAACACTCAAATCGGAAATGAACTTCTAAATCCCAAAAACCATAGGGGAACCAATTTAGAAAATCACTTCACAATTCCATTGCTTGTAACAAATGTAAGTTCCTGGCCCCATCATCTTGTCGAATAGTGGCCAGCTTGATGATGTGATGATCTCTCTGGCTCAGACAGCTAATGGCTGCAGCTGCTGCTGCTGCTGCTGCCGCTGCCGCTGCCGGTGCGAGGAGACACTTTAAAGCAACCTGCTTGTTCTGTCAAGCACTGTTGGAAGCTCAATTTTCTACAATATATGCACATGTAGAGACTTCAGTTACTGTACATACATGCATTCATAACCATTCATCATGTATTTAATACTTGCCCATCGATAAACTAATATGTTGAAGCGAATCATTCTGTGATGGTACCTAAAACCTTCTGTCCTGTCACAGATATATTTCACCATTCTTTCATTAACCAGTTTGGAGTGTCTGTGTAACAAATACTGTGTGCTGCGCCCCTGCAGACACATGGGAGAGAGTTCATGGACTGCGACCCGCCATCCCATACCCCACCATGTCTGCCTGCACAGATATGTTTTTGAATCTCATTCTCTTGTAATGTGCTTCTGTTAAAGGGGGCTTGCCTTAAGGGGAGGTTTACTATCTTTGGCCTGAAAAAAATTTTTTTTTTTCTCGGAATGTGTTTTAGGTATCAATGTCAGATTTGGTCAAAATGTTTACTAATATTTCCTCTACAAACTGGAATTTTTTCGACCGGAAATGTTGAAGAGCAAAGGCGGAAGTGCCGTCGTAACGAAACAAAATTTCGATATAGACCTCCATGTGCGGTATGTCGCAGGTCAGCCGCCTCGCCTGAAATCAAAATTGAGTTGACGTTAGCGAAGTATATAAGATTCTTTAGGTTTGCTTAAGTTATTTGGACCATAGAAAACAAAATGGCAGCCATTTTGAAAAAAATAGGATTTTTTCATAGATTCCCCCCCCCCAGGTGAAAATATTAACAGTTGATAGATTGGAATAAAAGTGGTACAACTCCTAGACAATTTTTTAGTTTGCTTCGTCGGAAACGAACAATCGTGCCAATCGGTTCAGTAGATTTGAAGTTACCATACCGCGTGATAAAAAAACTAATTTCAAGAAAAACGTTTTTGAAATTTTGACTACATATAAATGCAACATTATGTAACTTACGTTCAATCTGCTATTTTGAGTCCATAAACTAGTCCTTTATCTTCCTCATGGAGGGTGTTCTGATCTATCTGGGCCATCCTGTGCCGCTCCAGAGCCACTCGTACGGCCGGTGACAAGCGGTTTTCGGCCGCTTGAGTCCGGTGGTCGTCCAAATGCTTGGCAAATTGCGTCGGATAGAATTCCAGGGTGAAGTCGATTGTTGTCATGGTCTTCAGAATTGCTGAATACCTTTCGTTGAAGCTGCTCACTGCCATAGTCACAATCTTCAGTCTTCGCACCAGAATGTAAATGCTTGGGGGCTAATTTCCAAATGCACGCATTCAAACTTTTATTTGAATTTTGTGAGTTTCCTCCCATGCACCGGTACAATAACTCACCCTCCGAAAGGGCCTCATAGATCGGATGAATCACTTTTTGAACTTCTTTGGAGAGCGGCTGGTCGTGTTGATATTTGTGCAGATGTCTGGTAGCCTCTGCAATGTGCCACTTGCACCAACTGGTTTCCCCAGCCGGACAATTTCGGTGTTGTGGGTGGTCATCTGCCAAACACTTGTAGAAATAGGTTGTCCAAATTGCCTTCTTCATCTGTTCAACTGAATTGGAATGCCGTCGGATTGCCAAGCCGTATTACGTCGTAAGCTCCTTGGTCACTTTATCAGTTTTAGTCATGGGCAAGCACATAGAATAATTTTTCGCGGCTACTAAGTCGAAATTTCCCAAAAAAAGCGGTGTGTGAAAAAAGGCCGGTTTCAGGGAGGTGCACTTTTTTCTTCAACCATGAATAACAAACATTTCCATCCCATATTCGGAAAAACTGTTTCAGGAGTAGATTCCAAACACTTTTATGGCTCCAAAAATGCAATTTAAAAAATCTATATTTTAACCAAAAGATAGTAAACCTCCCTTTAAGTGTTGGCCTCAGCCTCATTTATATTTGAGTTTGGCTCTAGGGGACATGCCCTTTGACTGTCTGTCTCTACCTCTACCTTTATTGTATTGTGCCTCTACCTTGCCCTTATAGTGTCATTATACTCCAGATCAGACAGGTCACCTCTCCCTACTTTCCCTCTCTGTGTGTTTAAATCTTGCCCTAAAAGTCACCATTTTCTTTGAATACCTTTACTTTTGCTATCAACTTCAGTTTTCCATGGGACTAATTTAAATTAGCCATGCAGGGTCATAATGTAAACAGTTTCACAATAATAACTTCAGACTTTCTTTTATGGTATTTATATCTCCCGATTACCCTGACACATACACAAACTCCATCCTGCCCCCCCCCCCCCCCCCCCCTCCCTTTTTCCTCTGGAGGCTCACACCATATGTATGTGGTGAATACAGAGTCCTTGAACCCTTGCAGTATTATTTCTTTTTCTATATTGTAAGTTTAATCTTTTACTGTTCTGTATACACACCCCTGTGAGACAAGGATTAGGATGGCTTACAGTACCTCCTGCCTATCATAAGAGGTGACTAAACAGAGTCCCAACTTAGGCAAGCTCTCAAGACAACATAGTTATGATCAAAGTCTCCTTTTGGCTTTTATTATCTACCAAACCACTATAACTTATGGCTTCTTTAATTTTTTAGTCTCCATTGGGATTTGATTCTACCCTTTCCTTCGAAATCTTACAGCAGTACAGGCTGTCTCGAGAAGTCTGCGTTACTTAAAGATCTTAAGCACACTTACGGTTACTTGCATACAAAAAATCCAATGCAGTAGCCAGTCCAATGTAGAGAGGTTGTCATGTACCCTCTGTCGTAGCCATCGAATAATGTGGGGACTAAGATATTGATGCGTAAACTGTAAACTCCCTGTGCAGTAAGTGTTTTACTGTGAGGTTCCAGGCAATGACCACTGTGCAGAGTGACTATTGCCATGGCTGGGTGGCATCCATGGGTAGAGCAGTGAGCAGCATTAGGGCTGATGATCAAAAAACTAAATTCATCAAATTTATCCATTAAATAACTGTACAGATCAACTGTCTCACCAGAGGGCTAGCTGTAGTAATGCAGAAAGTTATATAACACTTAAGCATTTGAGTTTCTGGCCACTCAATGGGATGAGAACAAACTTGAATAAATTTGACTATAGTTTGTGATATCTGGTGTGCACTAGAACTGATGAACAAACCTTTACAGTAACAAATTGTTATTACTTCTGGAATACACAAAGAACCAATGTGGATTAGTAGCTTCATTACAACAGAATAGAAATGGACCTCATTTACAACAAAACAAATACATAGTCAAATGTACACCCAAATAATGCAGTTAGCTGGGATACATGCAAGTCACTATTATTCAGCATGAAAACCTCAATATGATTAAGGGTACCATGTGCTACAGAGGTCATAACCTTCAAACTGTTGATGAATTGAGTGTGAACTTAAAATGACAGTCAGTTTTGTGTCCGTCATCCAGAGATGTTAAAAGGACAGTTGGATATATAGGGTGCTTTTGTACTTGGATTTGAAGGGAAAGTCCTGTTTGAAAAGGTTAGTCATTGTCCACACAGGTGATGTCACCTATAGCCTCTCAGGTAGAAGCCATTGTCTTTTATTGCTTACACTTTGAGCATACCAGACTCTCACAGTGGACTCATTTTGTGACAAGTGGACCCTCGCCATTGTACCTGTGAAGCACCTTAACAGTTCCTCATATCCTCATAGTGTGTGTAATTATAGCTGATCGACAATGTGGGCTGAAGCTATGAGGCAATCCCAGAAGTAAAGTATCCTATATCTTCAGATATAGAAAAAGCATTTATTTTTTTAAAGTAATAGCATCATTTTAAAGGTTGAACAATGCTTCATATTTCTGCCACAATCATGAATTCGGTTAATGCAGTTTTGTAGAGGCTATGTCAGCTTTGCGATGTCCATGTCATACCAGCTTGCTGCCATGTCTTACAGGAAGCATTGAACCCTCAGCGTTCACCTCACCATTTAAGTAGAACTGGCCACAGAAATTGTCCCTCAACTTGGCACCGAGCGACTATCACCTATCCCCAAAGTCCATGGTGTTTGGAGATTGGATGAGGAGGTTCTAACCAAAGTTTTACAGGAGATTGATGGGCTACATGTGGGCAGGCAGTGAAATACTGATAAAACTGAGAAGGGCAATTCATAACTGGGGAAGAAAAGCCTTCTCCATGAGAACATCGGGCCACATGTCACCTGTCAAACTGTCAATCTCCCACAAAACTTTGGTTGGAACATCATTACCCATCCACCAACCAATCCGAACGTGGCACAGAGTGACTACCACCTCTTTCCTGCGTTGATGGAACATTTCTCTGGACAGTGGTTCTGCTCCAACTAAGAGATGGAGAAAAAAGTTCATTGCTTCATGAAGGACATAGCAGCGAACTGGTATGACATGGGCAGTTGTAAAACTGCCACAGGATCTACAAAATTGTCTTGACCAATATTGTGATTGTGGAAAAATATAGCACCCTTCAATGTTCAAAATGATGCATCTATTATAGAAAATGAACTGTTGTTTGTGTATCAAAAAATGGGACTTAGGTTTTAGAACTGCCCAGATATGTTGTTACCTCAGATGCTAGTTGACAGTACAACAGCTGCCATCAGTGTTATATTTTGTATGAGAAAATAGGCAACATAACAAAATTAGAGACATTAGTTTTTCCTAGGATATCCAATGTTCAAATAACTTTGGACATTGCCGACAACTGCCAGTATTTTGACAGAATCGCACCCTTACTTGCTAATTTAATTTCAACGGCGTCCTTGATTACACTATCCCAATAATTGGGAGTGGCAGAGCTGATGTGCAGTTACAGCTGTTGGAATAGTGTTATTAAGCAAGCTGCTGAAATTAAATTAGCAAGTAATCTTAGAGATGGTGGTTTTTGTTTACATTCTGCATGGAATACTGATCTTTCACTTGTCAAAAAACCCAGAGGAACAGAGTTTATACTACCTCACCCATTTATGATTAGTTTCACTACTGACAACACCTGATACTGGTGATCTTTGATTTGTAATGGTGCTATATAGCGTGCGTGTGTGTACGTGGCGAGTACATGCATGGCGAGCACGGGGCCTCGAGCTCTTGCAGCCTTCCTTCTTTCCCGGGCTGCATTTCCATTCCATTCCTTTCCTTGCTCCTTCCCCTTCGCCCTCTCCTCTCCCTCTCTCGATGTCCTTGTTTATGGTGGCCCCGCTATCCTCCTGGTTATGTTGACTTTGCGATTTGGTTTTGTTGCGTAATTACCTCAGTATTTTGGTGTTATCTGGTCGCCCTCTGGGGTTTAACCTCCATTACTAAATTTCTGTTCCGTAGTGTGAACCATTTGGGGAAGAGCACCTTACCTAGTGTCTCCAGCGTGTCGTCCTAGTTCCTTCCACCCTTTCCTTCACGTTGTTGTCTTGTGCTAGGGTACATAGCCAGTGCAGTAGCCAGTCCTGAAAACACAGGGATCACACTTCTGATACCTGAGCTGTGACCACCTCATGTAAGCCTAGCAGTGGTTGTCATCCTGGAGCATCAGAACTCCCTGCAGTGGCTGCCGTTCCAGACGGCCCATGCTGTGGCTGGGTGGCTCCCGTGGGGAGAGCCCCTGATTGGAGTAGGTGGTATCGTGGTGGACGCTGTGCAAATGAAATGCGTACAGATTCAGAACTCTGGCTGTTCTTCTACGGCCATCTCTTTGCATGGAAATGATTCTTCTAGTGCTGCTTCTTCTGCCCCGTCAGCCTTCCCTTTCATGGCTACCCCCTGGAAGCAGGGCCAGGCTCGTTGGCTAGGGGCGAAACCTTTCCCCCGCTATCTGGTTTGCACCAGGACTGATGGAGATACTTTCACCAATACCAAACCTTTATTTTTTGTGGAACACATGGAATAAAAGTTTGGTGAAGTAAACTCTCTGAGCAAGATGCGGTCGGTCGGGTTCGTTGTTGATCAAAACTGCTTCAGCTGCCCAGTCTGCGGCCATTTGTGCCTGTGACCATGTCGACACAATTCCTCTGTCCATTACCCCCTCCCCCACCAGTCTTTGAATATGGTTCAAGGTGTAATTATTCACAGGGACCTCATCCTTCAAACTGATGAGGAACTTTGGGACAGTATAAGACGGCGGAGTGTTCACTTTGTTCGGTGTGTTCAGAAGGGCCCAAAGGACAATCGCATTGATACTGGTGCCTTTTATCTGGGCCTTTGAAGGGGATACCCTCCCTGAGAAGGTCAAAATTATGGTTTATCGATGTGACTTGAAGCCGTACACCCCACCACTTATGAGGTGTTTTAAGAGCTTGTGTTTTGGCAACATGTCTTCCCCCTGTCAACCCCTCTCTGTGGTGCCTGTGGACGTCCACTCCATGAGTGGAGTTCCTGTGTTCCCCTTCCTGTGTGTGTTAATTGTCATTGCAATCATTCTCCATGTTTACCAGATTGCCCGGCTTATAAGAAGGAAAAGAAGATCCAAGAGTACAAGTCCCTTGATTGTCTAACCTACACTGAGGCTCATAAGAAGTAAGAAGATGTAACTAAATCATATTTAGTTACGTCTTCACGCCTTCCGCCTTCCTCCCACTAGTCCTGAACCCCTCTCCTCCCCCCCCTCCACTGCGGCTCCCACACCCTCCCCTCCAGGCACCGCCCCCCCCTCCCCCGTCGCCCAGCTGGAGAAGTGTCCCACTTCTTCGGCGTCTGCCAGTCAAGAGTGCCCCTCCCGTGATCCCCCTTCCCAGCACCTTCCAGGCCGAAGATCTGCTGCCACACAAGAACCATGGTCTGTGGGCCCCTCAGGTCACTCGATCTCTTAATGTTCTAGATCTTGCTCCAGCTGGCTCCTTTTTGCCATGCAGCCCTCCTCAGTCTCAAACAGAAAAGAAGAAGAAACATAAGTCCTGGGACACGGAGCTTTTGGTGTCGCCAGAGGTCCTGTCCCCACCCTCGCAACCTGAATCTGACCTGCTGTCCATGGGTGTCGCCCCCTCCTTGTCGGAGACGGATGGTGACCCGGCAGCACAGCTGGCTTTAGTCTGTTCACCCCCCCATTTGAATCATCATTCTGTGGTTATCCAATGGAATTGTAATGGATATTACGGTCACCTTCTGGAGTTTAAATCCTTTATTTCATTTTACTCTGCAGCTTGTGTGGTTCTACAGGAATTCATTTTACTGATCACACACCAACCCTCCGTGGTTTCTGTGCTTTCTGTCAAAATCAGGTCGGCCCCCTGCGGGCCTCTGATGGCATTTGTACGTTGGCCTGTACGGATGTTGCTAGCACGTGGATTCCTCTTCAAACTACATTGGAAGCAGTTGCTGTTAGGGTCCACCTGGACTCTGAGGTCACGGTTTGCAATCTTTATCTCCCTCCTGACAGGACTCTCATACCTACTGCCGCCTTAACAGCCCTTCTTCAGCAACTTCCTCCTTCCTTCCTTCCTCCTTCTTGGGGATATTAATCTTCATCCTCCCTTGTGGAGCAGTGCATTTCCGTATAGTTGGGGTCTTCACATAGACCAGTTTCTTGCAGACCACAAATTGGGCCTTCCTAATGATGGCTCCCCTACTCATTTCAGTGCTGGTCATGGTACCTTTCCTGCCATTGATCTTTGTCTTTTTTCTCCCTCCCTCCTCCTTTCATTCCACTGGTCGCCACACGACGACCTTTGCAATAGTGACCACTTCCCATTGATTCTCTCGCTCCCTTCCCGCTCCCCTATGGACAGGTTACTTTGTTGGTCTTTCCAACGCATCAATTGGCCTCTATACAGTTCACAGTTCGTTCTTTCTCCCTTTTTGTCGGATTGTATTGATGTCGTCCACCATGACTTTTATGATGAGATTGTTCATGCCGCTGGCCTTCCCATTCGATGCTCATCCTGACCATGTCGCCGCCGGCAATCCCCGTCGTGCAGTCTGACGGTTGCTGTTGCCATCCGTGATTGCTGTCGAGCTTTGCAACACCTTAAGAGGCAACCATCCACTGTCAATCTTATTACCTTTAAACGCCTTCACGCCAAAGTCCGTTACTTAATCAAACGGAGCAAACGGGTATGTTGGGAACGCTTTGTTTCTTCCCTCGGTTCTACTGTCCTTGGGTCACGGGTATGGGCTACACTTTGCTCTCTCCAAGGTTGCCATCGGTAATCTATCCTCCCAGGTCTTGCCCTCCCGGATGGCCTTTGCATGGACACGTAGATTCTTGTGGGACATCTTGCGACCTGTTTTGCAACAGCATCAGCATCAACCTCTTATCCGGCTGCTTTCGTTCACCAGAAACAGTGGGCCGAAGCTTCTGCCTTACGTTTTGCCCATTGTCAGTCAGAATCTTCCAATGAATCTTTTACTGAATGGGAACTTCTTTCTGCACTTTCTTCTTCTCATGATACAGCCCCTGGCCCAGACCCCATTCGTAACCAATTGCTTTAACATCTTGGTGCTCCACAACTACAACATCTGCTCCGGGTGTTTAAGCGTATTTGGCTCCAGGGTGACTTCCCTTTTCAATGGAGGGATAGCATCGTAGTTCCCATCATTCAGCCTGGTAAGAACCCCTTGTTTGTCTAAAGCTATCAGCCTATTAGTCTGACAAATGTTGTTTGCAAGTTACTTGAATGGATGGTAGCTCGTCGGCTCAATTGGGTCCTCGAATATCGAGATCTATTGTCCCCTTACCAGTGTGGATTCAGAGAGGGACAGTCTCCAATCGATCTTTTACTTAGCTTGGAATCAGCAGTTTGGCAGGCTTTTTCCCAGCGCCGCCATTTCGACCTTCGCAACGCCTATGACACGGCTTGGTGCCATCACATCTCACTTCCACTTCATGAGTGGGGTCTTCGCGGCCCACTCCCGATTTTTATCCAGCAGTTCCTGTTCCATCGGTCTTTCACGGTTCGGGTTGTTACTGTTTGTAGTTCTCCATGGACCCAGGAGAATGGCATCCCACAGGGTTCCGTATTGAGTGTACTTCTTTTCCTCATTGCTATAGATGGGCTTGTTTGGCCTTCGTCCGTCCTTTGGTCACCCCTTATCTGTATGTGGATGATTTCTGCATTTTGGTTAGTTCCTCTTTGATGGCCTCTACAGAGTGGCAGCTTCAGCTATATGGCGTGCCTGTGCGTGGACCTTCTCACACGGGTTTCAATGCACTCCTTTAAAATTGCTGGTGGTCCACTTCTGTCGCCGTGCTCTACCTCGATGCACAATGATTACCTGTGGTCCCACAGTTTCGTTTCCTGGGTCTTCTTTTCGACAACAAGCTCACTTGGCTGCCTCATATCAGACCTCTGAAGATAGTATGTTTCCGTAAACTAAATGTCCTTCGCTTCCTTGCCCACACCTCTTGGGATGCGGATCGTTCGGCTCTTCTCCGCCTTTAGTGCTGTCTCACTTGGACTATGGTTGTCAAGATTATGGTTCAGCTGCTCCTTGCACACTGTGCCTCCTGGATCTGGTCCACCATCGTGGTGTTCGTTTGGCCACTGGTGCCTTCCCTACTAGCCCTGTTGATAGTCTCCTGGTTGAAGCTGGGATCTCTCTCCCCCCCCCCCCCCCCCCCCTCGGCCTCCCCTTTCTGTTTGGCAGTCCCAGCTTCTGGTTTCTTATGCAGTCGCTGTCCGTTCCTCTCCCACTCATCCTTTCTATTCTAATCTGTTCCCAGACCAAGGACATTGCCCACCTGATTCCCTCCCTCGCTCGGGTTTACCGGTTGGGCTCCACCTTTTGTCTCTTCGCTGTGATTTACAGCTTCCTTCTTTGTCCTGTCTCCCCCACTGTCAGCTGTGTTTGGAGACTCCTGACTCCCCTCCCTGGCCAAGATCCTCTTTTCTTTCCTTTTTTACTGTGTTTTTATCACTTCTTAGGTTTGGTTAGTCTCCTTTTACAATATGCGCTTTTACATTCTAGCTGTTGAATGCTTTTAAATAGCAGGTGATCTTGCCTGTACAGAATCAGGGGTGGGGTATTTCCTGCCTCTATCATAGCCTTGGGGTTGCTCACTTGCTGACTTCCGTCATTTTGTTTTTGCCATTGACAACACGACTGCACTTTTACATGTTTTGGCCTTTTATCTTTTGTCAGTTTGACTTTTCTGAGATGTCAATCCGTCTGAATGGACCACATTTGAAACAAGGAACTGATGACCTTGTTGTTTGGTCCCATCAACCAACCAACCAACCAACCCACCCAGCTATGCTATACCCATGAACCAACACATATCACTTCTTATTTCTATCATACACTGCTTGGTCTTTCACTCTTTGACATATTAGACAAATATAATGATCAGTGCTCAGGGTACCCAATGTTTTATGTTTACGAGGGTGCCTCTAGGCACTGGTGCTAGTCCTAAGTGCTTCAAAGCCTTCTCCTCACTAGCATTCAATTCCTTCTGCCTTTTCACTTTAATATTTTTGTCATTGTAAAGTATCCAGTTTTTTAAAATCCTGTTTTGTGGGAGACACACATTATTGATACATGCGAAAGTAAGAGCTGAACTTCCAAATCTATTCTTTTACTGTATATCTAACTGCATCAATACCTGGGATTGTTTAGACACACCACTGTGGTGATGCTTGACTAGGTTAGCTGGTTCAGATCATAGTGATGCAAGAAATGTTCACTGATTGTATTTGGCCAGTAATGGGAGAAGAGATTGTGACGTAAAGTTCCGGATCATAAGACTGTGCACCAGTGTTGATTGACTTGTGAAAAATAGTAGTTTTGTGTAATGGTGTCATTGGACATACTGATAAGATTGGAGATAATCAATTTAAAGTTGGCAGGGTATAGAGGAAGTAAACCTCACTATAAAGTTAAGGGCATAGGTTTATTGCTCTAAGAGGAAGTAGTATATATGATAAGTGTTAAGGGAGCAGAACATGTAGCTTGGTGGAGAAGGATGTAATTTTAGTATTATATCCTGAATTGCTTTTTCTTCCACTTCCATCTTCATATCTTCCTACCTACCTTGTAACGCCATCTGTAGTACTTGATGTGGGAACGTTTGGTGACAGTGTATTGTTAAATCACTATATTTTACTAAACAGTTGTAACTTAGGCTTACGAAATCTCTTTTTGTATATCAAGACATGTTGATTTGTGCTGTTGTCATAATTTTGTTGTTACTGTCTGTTTCTCCTCACAGTACATAATACATTGGTTCAGGTATTTGTTTATATATATATGAACACGATAAGGTTTTCAACACTGTGAAAGTAAAAGCTGCTGTTTTTTCTTCATTATCCTAACTAGGTATCTGAATGATCTTTATACTCTGGATTTGAAGACGAGTACCACTGCTTGGGACATTCCACAAACAAAGGGTACACCACCATCTCCAAGGGAGTCTCACACAGCAGTGGCATACACACAGAAAGCCACTGAAGTAACTCGTATTGTCATTTATGGTGGAATGAGTGGTTGTCGTCTAGGGGACCTTTGGTTTTTGGATTGTGGTAAGTTACTTAATTTCCTACCATTCTTTTATTGTATTTCGTGGTTATCCTTAAGTTGTAACTTGTTACACTGCAGTATGTCTGCTTATTATCCCACAAGCAAAGAAACTGTCCATTTATTTTTTGCTGTCTTTTGCACATTTATTGTGTTCGTGCAATGTCCACTAGTGTTGACTCTTCTGTTAAATGTGGTTGTTTCATTATGAGGATGCCAGTGTTTCATTAATATGTTACATAATTAGACAAGTTTCACTTGTAAGAAAGTTTTTTTAACTTTGCAGTGTAATCATACAGGTGTTAAAATTGAATATATTATAATCAGTACATGGAAGTCATATGTGCAGCAAAAGGAACATTAAAAATTACTTACAGTGGAAATATAAATTAAAGTTGCATGTTACGTATTGTGGAAAAGAGAAACTTGGTGATAAGACTTAGTCAACAGGAAAATGATCCACACAAATGCCATGGCATAGTCATAAGGCTCAGTCAACAGTAAAAATGGTCCATGTAAAATGTAAGGCCATGTGCATCATACATACAGACAACTAGCAGGATAGAAGGCACAAGCCAGCAGGAAAATTATGCTCAGGTGACACATAAGAAACTGTGGCAACTGCAAAAGACACCTGACATATTAAAAAAAATTACATTATAATATCATAGAAACAGTAACGTAACAAATATAAAAAAATCATATAAATGTACGCAAACGTGAACCAAACTGACATGCATTAAAGTAGGATAATGACTGACAGCCTCTTTGAGAAAAATCTTTCTAAACAGCATGGAATACCTGATACCGCCGCTATGTTGATTGAAGAACAGGCCAAAAGCCACTGAAAAAGTTTCTGATTTTAAGCTGTAATTTATCATTAAGAATAAAGTCCTTGTAACTGAAATTGTGCTTAAAAATTTCAAATTCCTTGGACAAGTCCTATCTACAACTCTTCCCTTCCCTACCACATCTTCCAGTTTAATCGGGGATTGTGTACATTGTATTGTGTACATGGCATAAGTAGAGCCATGAGATTACACATTATTTTATAGAGGCCCGGATGAGATAATGGTTCCTTATTATGCTTTAAGATGTGAATGAAATTTTTCCCAAGACAGTTGCTAGTTCTTAGCTTTTCTAGAATTGGTACGGCAAAGGAAATTCCCTTTGTCTTTAACTTCTTTTTCCAGTTTGTAATCTTTGAGTGGGACATTTTTAACAGTTCTATTATCCAATAATCAGTCTACTACTGACTGTTCATAGCTGTTACTGGCTTATGAAAGATTCAGAATTCAGTTTCATCCTTTTTATACTCAAAAAAGATTAAGAAAATTCACCTCGCTATTCTCATTCTGCAGTTGTTTAGTGAAAACTATTTTATCATGCAGTTAATTAAATGTATGAAACAGTTTGCCTAGTTCTTCATAAGTACCTTCGAAAACTGTAGCATGTTCTCTGCAGGCCAAGGTAGCTTCCTTTGATAGCACTAGCTTATATTCCAATGTTCCAGTTCACACTACTTTCGAGGTGGTTGAAAATAACGTGCATTTTCACAAAAAGTTAACAGAGCCTGAAATTGCTGAACTTACGTTGTCGCTTCGAATTGCACTTAAACACAGTTACTTCATGTTTAACAAAAAATTGTGTATGCAGTGTTTCGGCTTGGCCGTTGGTAGTCCCTTGCCAGCATTTTAACTGACATTTTCACAAATTCACTTGAAGTTTGTTCATAGGCACTTCTAAGGAATTAGGTCAGCTGTTTCATACTACTTTCAATCAGTTATATGGTAAAGTAGTATTCACCAAGGAATTGCAGAATGAAAATAGTAAATTGAATTTCCTTGATCTTACTTTGGGTATACAAAAAGATAAAACTGATTTTATAATCTTTCACAAGCAAAGTTTTTTTTAAGGTAACATTATCAGAATTGATTCGGCTCATCCATAAGCACACAAATTGGCCCTTCTACATTTAATATTTATTGTGCTTTTGTTACACTACTATACCCAGAGATTTTTTCAGGAAAAGAGAAATTTGATTAAAAGTATAGCCAGAAATAATGGCTATGAACAGTCGTCAGTAGACAGAATATTGGGTAAGAAAACGGCTAAGAATCCACTCTGAGAGATTACAAGCTGGGGAAAAAAGGTAAAGATGAAGGGAGTTTCTTTTCCATTCCATACCATACCTATATTTAATATAAGGTACATTGTCTTCTTACTAAGAAATATGGCTGTAAAGTTTTGTTTTAAACTAGCAGCAGTCTTGGAAAAAATTTAATTCACACTGAAAGCATAATAAGCCATTATCTCATTCTGGCATCTATAAAATGAGGTGTAATGATTGTCCCTGTTTCTATGTAGGGAACACACTAAGAGCAGTCAACATCAGATTCAAAGAACATTCATTGTGTAAAAAGGGCAGTAACATTCATGACTCTACTTACACTGAGAGTCTCATAGAATGTACACACTCCCCTATTAAATTAGAAGATGCGGTCGTGAGGAAGAGAGCGGTCTTAGATTGGAACTGTTTGAAAAATTTTAAATTTTTAAGCACAACTTCAGTTATAAGGACTTTATTCTTAACAATAAATTATAGCATAAAATTGGAAACTTTGTCTGTGGCCTTTGGCCTCTTCTTCAATTAACATAGTAACGGTATAGGGTTTGTCACGCTGTTGAGAGAGATTTTTCTCAGACGCAGTCTGTCATCATCCTACTTTAATGTGTGTCATTGTTTTAACATTTTCATAAGTTTATATGCTTTTTATAATTTTTGTTATGTTTCTGTAATGTTATAAAATAACATGTTCGTGGTTGACATTGCTTCCTATGTGAGTGCCACCTGAGTTTGTTTCCTGCTGCCTTGTCCCTCCTGTCCTGCTAGTTGTCAGTGTGTATGGTGCACGTAACCTTACATTTTACATGGACCATTTGTACTGTTGACTATGCCTTATGACTTAGTTTCTCTTTTCACAGAGTATGTAACATATAAGTTTATTTTATATTCACACTGTGTGTGTAATTTTTGGTGTCTCTTTTGCTGCACACATGAGTTGTAATATATTCAACTTTTAGATGTTATTACTTCTTCTGAGGAAGACAGATTTATATTTGTTGAAACCTAGCTAAAGGTTTCAATAAACTTTCGATGTGTCACCGGTTGGGTGTATGAGTTCCATTGCATCCTCAATTGGAGGAAGCATTGTAGATGACCAGATACGCAAATTTAAAAGGTTGTCACCTTATCTCCCTGAAGACAAAGCAGTTCATTAAAATTGATTTAAAAAAAGCTTTTTGACAGAAATGTTTGCTTCTTAAAAACTTTAACAATTTTTTTCCAAAATTTTCTTTTCTTGATTTGTATTTTTGTGTCTATGTATGCTTCTAACAAATGATTTTTTTATGTTTAGAATTGGCACAAGTTTCCTGCTGGTGAACAGTGCTTTTCTGATTTAACGTGTTTCTAGACGTTATTTTTCTTTTCCCATCCAGTTCAAGAGTCCCAAAATAGGCAGAATATTAATTTTTGACCTTTTGTGATCTTTCATAGCCATCCAACACGTACATGACAATGCTACAGATAGTACTGACAAGGTACTTCCCAAGGAAGTTGAACTGAAAATAACTCTGTTCACACATTAGCACTTTAAATTTGGTCAAAATAAGTTGACAGGTTTTTTCTTCCAGTCACTATAGTGTAGAGCGTAGGCTCTATAAACTGGCAGTCGGGCGTGATCATCAACGAACTAGAATCTTGACCACAAGAGGAGCTGGTCAAAGTGTAACCAAACCCTTCTGGTGCTCTGAGGTTCATAATAGAACTCCATGATGGACCAGGATCACTCTTTTCACTCATTTCAAAATAAGAAAAGGAAAAACAGTGAGCCACACACAACACAGAGCATTCGGTAATGGCTACAACGAGGTTGCTTGCATAGGTTGGCAGTGTCATAAATGAGGTAGTTCAGGCCCAACCTCTACCAGTATTTGATGCAGCAACAGCTCGAAACACCCACCACCTAAAACTGCCATATTCAAGTAACCATATTCACTTTGTCTACATGGGGCTCGTAAAACTGGATTTAACAATAAGTTTGCCAATTCAGCTTCTAGTTAGTATAAAAAGATTGGCTACTACTTTAGCTTGGCCATGTAAACACTCCAATATTTATTCTGGAAATGCGAGCCTAGATGCCGGGTTTAAACTTCAATAGATTTTTTTTTCGTTCCCATGTAAATGGACAATCATTTTTTAAACATGCTTGGGATCTTGGGTCACGTCTTGTTGTTAAAAATTTTCAGCTAATGTGGATGAAGTTACTTTCTGAGCAGTGGAGAGCAACTAGAAATATTAGACTGAGTATGAAGTTGTCTAGCTGTAATATTTAATTGGCGAGAATCAGCTGTTGTGCTGACTAAATAAGAAACTGGAACAACTGATACTGAGATGCAGTATTTCACCAGTCTAGCAAAACGGCTTCACCATTAGCATGTAACCACAACAGGGAAAAACTGTTGCCAGAATGTGGTTTGTCTCCCGGAAGTTGTCATGTAAATGTAGTGATTATACCAGCTTTTGAAGTTCAGTTGGCAGACTAATTCAAGCGTTTTGTTTGTTGTAAGATACTGTGTCCCATGGCTGAGTCCTGCTTTGCATTATGTGACATGTGTAGAGACAAATCAGACATCCACAGTTATTGTTGCACCAGGAGCATTGGATGCACTGATACGTAGTTCCAAATTAGGCATTACCAGATCATAAGCAGTACAGTGGAATCTTGCTAGCATGTTTTTGAAAGGGCCACTGATTTTGAACATTACAAACAGGAAACCGTACTTGTTGAAATACTTAATTTGGTAATGAATAGATTTTTTTGTCATTGAAAATGCAGAATTGAGGGTACCATATTTATGGTAATATGCTTTCTCATAGTTCCACACTTCCTAACTTATAATTTCAGTAAATTCGAATTCAGAATGCACGTTGTCGAGGAAATGTTAAATATCGCACCCAGGAACTCTCGAAATTATGTTAGTTTACAAGAAACAAAAATGTGTTAAATTTGGCAACATTTGCTAAATCCATTGTATCAGATGTGTAACTTTTAAGTGTTTTCTTCTTGCTCCATTATTTGTTGCCATTTTTAGAGGTGTGATTCCTCCATTTTCTGCTGTGGTGTCTTCTGTAAGTATCCAGTGAAAGCCAGCTTTCTTGAAGCAGTGTTAGATTGTGCCTTCTTGCACGGAATCCCAGGCACTTGTACAAAAAGCGTAGCATCACAGAATTTTAACCTTTCTCAGCATTTTGTCAAGACAAGCCAGTCCATTATGTACAAGAATCCTCCTGAATTTTTGTTTCAGGTGTTTAATGTTGTCATGATGAGGTGGCTAAAGATGGCTTGTACAATGGGGAGGAGAGAAAACACTAAATTTATATTACACAGATATGACGTATCTTCAGCATGCACTGCACACTAGTCAATAAACAGGAGGATTTTTCTATTTCTAACACTTAACTTTGCATCCTAGGAACGCAAGAATTGTTCGAATATCGTAGTTATTACCAACATTTTCGCATTAGATGTATATTTATATGGAAATGTCTGCACATTTTGAAAGCATTGTGAACGCTTAAACTTTCCATTCATTAGCAGCCTCAACTTATGTTATCTTTTCATTACAACATAAGAAAACAGTCTCTCTTTAGTAAATTTTCTGCTGTAGCATTTTTCTCCTCTTATCTCAAGGGTTTTGTCAGGCAGAAGGTGGAAAAAAAGCCCATTTCATCTGCATGAAAAAATGTCATTGGGGCTGTACTTTCCTATAATGGAAGAGAATTTTTCCATGACTGAAGTGTCACTATTTTATTTATCTGGTAATAAGATAAGGGATTTTTCCAATCGAAAAATACGGGGTCAACTTATGTCAGCAGATTAAACTGTTGGTGCTGAGGTCAACATTTTTGTGCTGTGTAATAGAGTATATAGGTGTTGTTACATTTACAGGTGAAGCTTTGGCTAGTGAGGTCACGTACAGATTTATTTTGAAGAATTTTGGAGAATTTGGAAGGTCAGGGGTAGTCAGCCGATACTTATGTTCGAACAGATCATGAGATTTCCCATTATGTTCAATCCAGTATCGGTACAAAGTGCTCGATACAGTATAGACATTGCTCGAACATTCTCAAGACATTTGACTCTAGCAGTGCTAGTGCAAGGGATAAACAAGAAACTATGAACTAGCCACTAAGACAGACTTCTCTGCTTAAAAATTTTTAACTTGGTGGAAAAACAAGAGGAAATAGAATTAAATGCTATCATTGTACCAGCTCTTGTTGTGTTTGAACAGGTTTGCAAAATAGTGATACCAGAAGTGGCAGGGTTAAGAAAACGGTCCACAAATTAATATAAGCCATATTTTTTTGTTTATTTATTTCTCTTTGTTTTACAAAAATGTAGACAATAAATAACTAGCATAAGTTTAGAATAGGTATAATGTGAACCTTTTCGGCAGATAATTTTTCAGTAAAACTGTTTGTTGGTTCGATTTGTCAGATATGTTAAAAATTTCTTTTCTCAAGGAACCCTTTAAGAAAAGGGGCCATCGGATATCCAAGTCATTTTATAGTTGGTAGTTATGGTATTTATGCACCCAGCCTAACCTCAAACACAGTATACATTAAATTATTTGTGCGTGAAACTTTCGATCCTACCATTGGAAGCTTCAAAATCTGTAAGTCTCAACTTTTGTGCCAAATACATTTCTTTAGCATGAGCTACAGTACCATCAGTCGGAATATTCGAAGCAAGAGTTTGTTTTATCCACTTTGGTAGACGGCTTTCCAGTTCTGGAAACTGACCTTCGCGCACTCGTCTTGTCTTATTTCCAACTACCAACTGTGGTGCTCAAGTTCTTTTCAGTTTGCTCACTGTTGTACTTGATTTTGATCGAGAAATGTTCAGTTTACGCTCATCATCAGCGTGCTTAATGTGTGAATTTCTGTCCACTTCATGGAATAATGTTCTACTTTTCTACATTTGTTAAACAAATAAGCTGTTTTATCATTCATTTGATGAAATTGGGACTGGGTCTTCCAAAAATGGATATGCTATGTGGGGAAAGCATGACGAGGAGGAATGTACTAACGAGGTTTCACTGTACTAGTAACTGAAAATTCATTAAATTTTCAATACCTATATGCTGAAAATAAAGCTATTTTGAACTATCTCTGATAAAATGTGTTCTGAAAAAAAATTGCTATGAAATAGCATTTACTATGTAATTTCATTATTCTGCATTTTGAGGCAGAATTTGCACCTATATTCACATTTATTGCAAAATGTGAATTTTCAGGTTTCTACTTATAAAGCTTACTGTGAGGACCAGAGCACTTGCTAGATTCTTAAGTTAAAAGGAAATGCAAGGGAGTATATTTTATCTATCTTGCAGAACATGTAATCATGAGTAATATGATATGAAATTTGAAAAAATTATATTAAGAAGGAAGTAAGCAACATCAGATCAACATTCTTCTAAAGTCCTTCAATGTACATTACAAATGCATACATTTGCTTCACTTTAAGAATTTGTAAAGTAGAGCATTAGAAAGAATGTGAAAAATGTGGGCATTTCGTTGTTGCCTAGATGAAACTGATTTGCTGTCTAAGATGGATACATTGGAAGTTTAAAATTGAGAAGCACAGAGGGGAGCAGTTACTGCTGTGTATAGATCTGCAATGTAAAGGACTGGTTAGTGGCTAACGAAGAAATACCGGACATTAGACATTGGATTTCAGAGTCTATCTATAAATTAAAAAAGTACTTTATGGATGTGCATTTGCACTAGACTGGAGACATGTGCACATAAAGTTTGAAATATTTACAGAAATAGGCTCTCTAAATGAAGTTGTGACCACTATTGATGAGCCTTTCAGTGCTGAGCACAGCAGGCTAAAGGCATAGTCATTTGCAGCGTCTAAGTCATCCGTTACTCTGAGCATGCATTTTTTAGACAGCTTTGAAAATTTCTAGTGGTAGTTTCCATCATATCTTTACTCTAGGAAAACTTAGAACTGTTGCTATCCCATATATAGGTTCCCATTATCTTGCTCTGCTCCCTCTACTATGTCAAACAATTGATACCGAAGGAAAATACAAAATACAGACACACTATATACTAGTGGTGACAAGGTTAGCTCAAACTTGTCGAAATCTGTTACCAGATACAATTGCCCCAGTCTGAAGTTCCAGTTAAAGGTGTCTACCACATAGACTTAGTTTCTCTTTTCACAGAGTATGTAACATATAAGTTTATTTTATATTCACACTGTGTGTAATTTTTGGTCTCTCTTTTGCTGCACATATGAGTTGTAATTGGGCCCAGAATACGAGAATCTGTTAATTTCAGAATGTGCATGTGTGTGCAATGGCTACTTCAGTTACATGCATGATTTTATTGTTCTTTTATTTGCTCTCATGGACACAAACAATATATAAATAGAAATGGCTCATAAAGAAACCAGAATGGCTTTGGCACATCAAGAGCCCCAGAATCACTCTTCACTGTATATTCATCAGAAGTACAAACAAAGGCTTTGTTAATTTTGTTAACATTTGCCTTTGTTGTTTGTGTGTTCTTATTTTTGAGAAACTGTAGTCAGTCATTTTTTCACCCTGTTTTATAATTCGTGGAATGAACCAACCAGAAAAACGGAAATGCATGATAATTTTCTTCAAATTCCACATGTTTCTCATTAGACCAAATGTCCACAGTCCTACTGCAAAGACAAATTTAAATGTGAGAGAGACCCTGAATCTCCTAACTGTGAGATATAGTGAAACAAAGTGCCAAACAGAGAGAACTGCAGACAGGTGCAAGATTGTTGCACGTGTCTCCCTGTTGTGGGTGGGAACACTACTCCTGCACCCTTTTCCTCATTGTACAATGGCTACATGCACCTAGTGTGCACAAGAAGTTGCACTGGTACAAACACACCTTCAGCAATGTGGGAGGGGGAAAATCCATGTTTCGGCCAAATGTATACTGACGAGATGCTTACCATTGAAAGACTCGCCTTTCATGTGGACTGGTATCAAGTTATAGTAATACCACCCTGCCCCCCCCCCCTCCCCCCATTGTATCAGTGAAAAGAATTACACCTCAAACTGATGACAGTCTCTTGTCATCACATTTCATGTATGTAAACTGTTACCTGCATTGAAATGTATTTGGTTAATTTACTGCTGTCAAAGCCTGTTGCAGCAGCCATGAAAATGATGAATTTTGACAGGTCCTTCTTTACAGTGACAAACTGATATTTCTCCATAGTACTGTTAAAAATTTGAGTGATCAACCTTTACTAAAAATGCTAGTGCTCTACTAGACAGTTCATGAAAGGAAAACTAACACCAGTAGATGAGACATACACTAACAAAATCTTACATTTACTGCAAATTGGAAAAATCAGCATAAAAAATTGGCTGTCAGTATGATGTTATTGTTACAAATATATTTAATACATTTAGAAAAATTATAAAAATGTCCATAATCAAGAAAACTATGGAAAATATGATGAAAAATGCATAATAAATCAATGTCTAAAATAAAGGGACAAAGAATTAGAGTATAAAACGATGTAGGTGTACCACACTTGTCATATCAAAGCACATATTAAAGCAATATATGAAGTTCAATTAATAAGTGTTAAGTTTTGTACATAAGCTTCATAATTGATGGTACTTTCATGTGAGGAAGATTTGAAGAGGACTGCAGGCTTTACCAACAGGTATTAGCTTGCTAATGTGAGCATATTTCTTTGCAAAAAGACACCTGCTCATTGGTGATACTTCTTTTTAAAGGCACACCATAAATGATAAAAAAGGTGCTTCAAAGCATCTAAAACACATACAGCATTCCTAATTGACAGAGCTGTATCACACTGTTCAGTGTGGTAAAAGCTGTTGTGCTTCTACTGTTCTGTGACCCTTCATTTTTGTCTAGAAGTTACTGAAAAAGTTATTAATCTGTATGTTCTTCCAGTATATTAGAACACCATTGGCTTCGAATAGAAATTTAAAACTTTTGGTTATTTGTATAGTATCTCTTGCAGTGTTTGTAACTTTCAGAATGTGTACAAAATGCCTTTTTGGGAGAAGAAAAAAAACTAGTTTGTGATAAATAATGCAAAGTACTACTTCCTGTTTCCAGATACTTTCTCATGGACGAGACCTGTATTGAGAGGAGTCCCGCCCTTACCACGATCTTTGCATACAGCGACTTTAATAGGTGAAAGGATGTTTATATTTGGAGGTTGGGTGCCACTAGTTGTTGATGATGTGAAAGCAGCAACATTGGAGAAAGAATGGAAGTGCACAAATTCATTAGCATCCTTAAACCTAGGTAATTTATTATGGACTTGATATTGATATTGTTATTGTTGTTATTATTATTATTATTATTATTATTATTATTATTATTATTATTGTGTACAAATTGTCATTCCGGTTAAAAGAAATGTTACTTTGTGTGATCATAGTATCATATGGTGAATCTATACTGAAGTGCCAGACTATGGACTTAAAGGCCTTGGTTTCAATCTCCAGTCAGTACCAGGATTTTTATTCCCTTACTCCTTTTTACATTTCTTTCACCTCTGGCAGTGTTTGTTAATGTGAAAAATACCAAGTTTGACTATGATTCAGTATACATGTTAAACTTTGGCTCCCTGTATAACTGGTGGATAAGCCACTTTGAAAATTGGAAGACAGCAATGCAACACCACCTCTAATTGTACCATGTCTAGTAAAACATTGTGGTGTTCAAACCCACCTTAAGGTTGTCATCTTAGTGTAGTATCACAAAGGTTGCTTTGAAAATTTCTGTAGGACCTAGATTGAATTATCACCTTCACTGGTGTTAAGTAAGAATGCTTTCAGTGATTCCCAGTGCAAACTGCTTTCATGTAAGTGATTAGCCTGATCACCAAAGAAACTAATTTCTCTGTTCTATATGAAGCATCTCTCTTCCAAATTGCCATGTAATTCCTCTATAGTCTCAGATAAACAAAGAAAATGGAAAACTAGCGAGTAAAATGTAAAGAGAAAAGTTAGCTTTTATGTGTGTACATTCACAAGGTCGTCTCATTGGTGAACATACTACACTCAAAAACTAAGTCTTTTCATGCACTACCGGTGTTCTAATCTCTTCAGGTTCTTTCTATAGTCCCAGATGCAAAAATTTTACAAAATTCACAACTCCCTTAAGCATTTGTTGCTAGGTAATAACCACTCCATTGGCTCTTTCTATATACTTTCCCCATCTAAATTGGCAACAAGTATGAGAACTGAGTAATCTACCAGACCTTTTTATTAATAGAATTCTGCCTCTTCTTGTACCAAGCCACTTTGAATAAAAATTCATATCACCATTGAGAAATCCTCCTATAGCTGGCCGCGGTGGCCGAGTGATTCTAGGAGCTTCAGTCCACAACCGTGCTACTGCTATGGTCACAGGTTCAAATCCTGCCTTGGGCATGGATGTGTGTAATGTCCTTAAGTTAGTTAGGTTTAAGTAGTTCTAGGTCTAGGGAACTTATGACCTCAGATGTTAAGTCCCATAGTGCTCAGAGCCATTTGAACCATCTTCCTATATCTCTGCAAAATTTCGAAAGTGAACATGTTGACATTTAATAGTTTTTGTGCAGAATTGTAAAAGTTTGATGAATCACAAACTATGAAATAATAAATGTTCACATTTTTAACTTCCGTATTCTTAAACACATCAAACAAATGGGTGATAAAAATAACTTCCATATGATCCCATGAGTAACAAACTCCAATTAAATGCAAAGCATTTCTATCATTTACAAAAGACTTCACACAACCCTCTCTTAAAACTACCGCCCAGCAAAACAGAGCAGCAGTTACGTTTGTAAGCAAAGACTCTTATTATTTACATTGCAATGACAATGTTACATTAATGTATGTTCTTTATATTAAGATAAACACACATTTATTGGAAATGTTGTAAATAATATTATAAATTTTATGGTTATGCTTTCGTTCACATTGAATGTAAACAGTAATACACAAAATAGGACAGTTTTGTATGAGTTTATTTACAAATGAAATTGTCAATACTACCAGTACCAGAGTTTTTATAATGTGCGATAGGCTTGATTACATCACACCCTACAAGTAAGTTCTAATTTAAATTGATTGTAATATGGTAAAACATGGTGATTCACATGAGTTTTTAAGCCAGTAAATTTTTTATGGGTAATGGTGCTCTTTAAGATTAATTATGATAACCAATTAAGATTTTCCACATGTTGTCCCAGGAAATCGTGGTGTTTGTGATATTTACTGATTCTACACAGCAAGATTAACATTGTTATGATATTAACTAAGACTATTGCTTCTCGGTGATAGCTTGACACTAATCACTTTTAATATTCACAAATATAGACAGGTATTGCCTGTGTGGTTCCTAGTGGGTTAATGCACCTTTTGCAATTAGCCTAAAATTATCAAATCTACTTAGGAAACCCATATTTATAGCAAAATATCTGACAGTCAAAGTGCAAGCGTCTTGGCTATAAAATATAATTTATCTACCACAGCTTCTCATTTTACTCAGAGAAAAAAATAAAGTACTGACATAATGATGTCTGCAAAATGATGTAGCATATACAGGGTGACACAATGAAATTAGAAATTTTGGATATAATAGTGGCAGCCATGAGCCAACGGCCTTGTTGCAGTGGTAACAGCAGTTCCCATCAGATCACTGAAGCTGCACACAGTCAGGCTCAGAGACATAGTGGCTCTGGTCACAAAAATTGACCATCACTGGGAGAGTGGTGTGCATCCACATGCCCATTCATATCAGCATCCAGTGATGCCTGTATGCTGAGGTTGACATGTGAAAGCCTTTTACAAGACTTATTACATCATCACTGTTGAAGGCAGTGGCATCGCATTTCATCTTGCGGTTCAGTGAAGATTAGGAGGTCAATGCACTTGATGAACCCCAAAAAGTATTGAAGTACTTTGGGCATCAGTCGGAAGTAGCCCACTGAAATCACTACAGAAAAACAAGGCAGCGTTAGATGTTAACTGAACAACTGTCCATCGTATACTTCACTGTGATAAGTTTCAAACTTAAAAAATTTAAGTTCTATAGGAATCAAAACAGACCATATGATATGAAAACTATTTTGTGGAAACATAATGGAAAACCTTAATGATTACCCCAGATTTGTTAATATTTTAATGTTGGATGAACCTCGTATCCATGTCAGTGAACATGTAAACAGCAGAATTTCACATATTAGGCACCTTAAAATCCCTGTCTTTTGTATGAACAAACTACACTGGAATGTTTAGTTTGGTGTCTTGTCTCGCAAGGTGTAATGGGGCCTTACTTCCTTGAGAATGAGAGGAAATTAAATGACAATAACATCTGAATATTGTGTGGGTATGCTAGAAACATTTGGAGAAAAAACAGCTGCAAACTTTTATAATCTTCATTGTTCTTAGTTGCAGTAAGATTGAGGCACAGTCCATAATGCCAGTGTCAGTGGCAATAGTATGACAGCTAGCCAGTTGTTTACCACATGCTTTCTCGATTTAGCGAAATTCTTTGGCTCCCTAAATAACCAGATTTGTCGGTGTACATTCTTTTTTCCTTCTTTTTCTCTTCCTCCACCCTCCCTCCTGGGTCTACCTCAAAAGAAAAGTTTGCATGACTCGGCCAGCAATTACAAATTCCTTTTATTTCCGTCTGTGTTAACAAAATTAAGTCCTTAGACTACTGGTTTCAGTCAACAATGACAGTCTTCAGATATGTTTTTTAAAAATACATCTGAATATAATGGAACCATAGTGGCATTGTCAAAAGATACACAAAATCAGCTTAGCATTGTCACACACACATAAAATATGGTACATACTAGGCAACAGTGTCAAGGAAGCCAGCTTGTTAACAGTGGTACAGTTCATAACAAAATGCCGTACAGTGTCCACAAAGTGTTTGTACCTGTAGCTCATTAGCAACATCTAATGAGCTTACAATACAAACATTGTGTGGATACTGTACAGCAGTTTGAGCAGTGGCGCTGTTAACAAGATGTCTTAGCAGACATTTTAAATGTGTGCAATGATGCTACGCTGATGTTTGTTTGTTTTGGACAATGCCACTATGGGTTCATTATACAGGATGTATTTTAAAACAGATACGAAGATGGTCATTGCTTAGGCCAGTCTTACACTATCACATTTCTTTGTCAAAGATTTGATCAAAGATGTGATCAAATATTCCGTCAAATATATTTGACAAAGATCTTTGACATAGCGCTAGAAGGGGTATTACACTGTCATCATATTTTTCATCAAAGTTCAAGATGGCTGACAACTACTACTTTTTATCAACCACAGCAGTTGCATGTACCACAATTGTACTGTGTGCACATGCGGAAGAGAAGCGGGGGGAAAAAAGGAAACATACCTGGGTGAAGCCGTGGGTTTTGCGACGACACGATAAAAGCATTCAACAAAACTTGTTACGTGAGCTTATAGTGGCGGACGTCGAGTTGTACATCCGTTACTTAAGAATGGATGAGCATACATTTCTGTATGTGCTCAATGAAGTGTATCCTCGTATCACAAAGAACAATATTCACTTAAGAACTGCTACATCTGCAGAAGAGAGGCTCACTGTAACACTCGGATTCCTTGCTACAGGAGAGGGTTGGGTTAGGTTAGGTCAGGTCAGGTCAGGTCAGGTCTCCTATCTTCGTAATCTATTTTTGTATTTAGCATGCCTCACGTTGTAAAGTGCCTCATCAGCTTCATACATCTCTATTAATTTTGTAGTTGTCGGCACACACCACTTGTATTTATCGGCAATGTTTATAAAAACACTACAGATTACAGAATGCAGCGATGCTAGCGCTCCATGTGGTAACATATCACATTGCAGTGAACAGAAGACAAGCGACTTCTTTGATCAAGTCTACAGCGAGGCCCTGGATTTGATCAAATATTGGACAAAGATATTGGACAGTGTAATACCGGCCGTATGGAAACAGATAGTCTGAGGACCTAACAATTTTGTGATCTTAGATGGAAATAAGAGATTCAGTCTACACTTTATGGATCACTGTTCTATTCGTGACCATGTCGCAGCCTCTGCAACAACTACTAGTCTAACTAGTCTAAAATTAGAATTTGAGAAGAAATCTCGTGATTCCCACGGAAGTGTTTCAATGTGCCACACAAGTCTTTAGCATTCACCTTCAAGAATGCTAAAGTTCAAATAGTTGTCTTATTATGCCCCTATTTTATTTTTTTATTGTTATTTATTTATTGACTCTTGTTGTTGTGTAATGTCCTGCTTGCTTTTCTGTACTTTTGTGACATTTATGTCCAATATGCCCATTTCCTTGTGGCATCCAGTATGAAGCTGTCTGTTGTATTTGATTGTTGTTCAGTTACTGAAACAGAATTGAATGAAATATCGTGTGAATCAGTGTTTTACGCAAGCTTTTCTACTGACAGTACACAACTATTTTGCAACTTGAGAGTTTATGTGTTTAGTTTTGAGTATATTCTGGGAGGCAAGTCTGTGGTACTGTCAGCTCAGTAGTGTCGTTTTGGAGCCAAGCACTGCAGGAAGGCAGCCCATGATGTACTGCACTTGAGCGTGTAGCAAGAGCCACGTTGCCATGCTGCATAGCTAATGTGCGCCTGCCTGAAATTTACCAGTGCGTGTGTTATATGTAACAGATACTGTCACTTCGCTTTGTTTAACTAGACGTCTAGTTCGAAGTTTAGTTAATTTTTGGTGTTTTTAGTGTTTATTCACTTCACTTCAGTTTCATTTCAAACCATGTCCAGTATGATGAGTGGTGGAAACATTTTAAGTGAAACAGAGGAAGGAGTGTGTGGTTTGTAGCCAGGCCTGCAAATCTGTGTGTTCGTTGAGGGACTACTTGAGACAGAATGGAAGGAAGAGATGAGCCCATATTTCGTGAGAGTTAGGTTGTTAAGAGAACTAAAACACATTTGAAAGGAAGAAAAAATGCTGCTGTAATGTTAAGAAGAGTGCAGTATAGATGGTGGTGAGAGATTGCGAGACAAGGTTGTGGGCACCACGAAAACAGCAGCAGAGGGAGAAGGAAGTGGCAGCTTTGGGCAATTTCAGAAAGACTATTTGTCATATGTGTAACTATTATAAGAGTAGGTAATGTCCCACACTATCAAAATTGCTAATATCACTTCAGAAAGATAATCTTTTTTAACAGCAGCAAATTTAATTGTGGACAGTGCTCAGTCATTGCTAATCAGGTTTTAATGGATGTAATGTTAATGGAAAAGAAAATATAGATGTTGTTGAATGGCAGTGCTGGATCATGTGAGCATTAAAGTGTAGTGTGACTAGGTGAAACTTGGCATAATGCCAGCCATTTATTATGCAGAGGCTGGAATGATTGAACACCTGAGGGGACAATGGCAGTGCCTGTTCGAAAGGAGGGTGAGTTGTTGTTGTTGTTGTTGTTGTTGTTGTTGTTGTACATGCAGATACCTTGGACAGTTTTTATGCTAAACAGGTTGTTAACATATTTTTTGTTTTTGTTTTTTCGACATTATTGATGATTACCATGAAGAGTCGAACAGCAGTTTTTCAGAAGTGATTAAAAACGATCACTTATTACAAATCTGACAAGCTGTCTGTGATGTTATATCATTCAGTTATTCGTGATAACATACCAACTTTGGCAACAGGAAAAGAGGATATTATTTGGTTAAAAAGAGGAGATGTGGAACTGAGAAGCTTTGTAGAAGGCTGTATTGCTCAAAATTGTGGCACAAAAGAAACCACTTATTGCAGTACAAATCATTGATGAGATTTATAAAAGGCAAGGGCACTAACACATTCAGTCTTCTTATATACAATTGTCATTTAATGCCATTGGAGGGATATGGGTGCAAATAAAAGAATTATGTTCATGCAAACAAAAAATAATTCACAATCTGTGAAGTTGAGAATCCCCTTGTAGAAGCTGCATCATGTCAGAGCTGGATGAAAACTGAGCAGCACTGTAAGTCATCAGATAGAGGCAGCTAAAAATGGAGGCATTCTGGAACACTGCTTGGAAGAATTAAATATACATCTGGAAGGGAGCAGGGATAGCTTGGGCAGTGCATAAGAAAAATGTTCTGAAATCAGATTCTGACAGCAATGTGACTGATGGTTTTGCAATTAACATAACTGCAACAAACTCGAATTTATGTGAGCGGCAGGCCGTTGACCAATCACTGTGTGTGTTCTTCAGGTTATGTTATTCACTGACAAATTATCCTTTTCACTGGTTGTAGAAAAAGTTAATAAAGCAAATATGTAACATTGAAAAAAAGAGAAAAAAAAGAAGACTGTGAATGTTAAACAATACTGCAAAATATCTTGCATTTCTACTATGAAGTACAACAAATAACTTCGATATTTCTGCACACTAGATAATTAAAGACTCTCTTAAATTTTTGAATTTATGTATTACAAATAGTTATTATAAATAAATTCACACATAACAAGTACAACTTGCATGTTATTGTTTTTTGGTGATGTGAGTAGTAGAAACTGGACTCGCGTAGCGTTAAAGCCACATCCTGCAACATTGCCACCTGGCCACGTGAACAGTCAATACCTATCATTCGTATCAGTGTATAGTGATGCACGTATTTTCTTTGTGATGACTGCACTCACAGTACATGAAAGTCCTCCCCACATAGTGCTGCTGATTTCCTTGCAAGATTTGCTCATTTGTGGTCTGTTGTTGTTATTTAATGCTGATTTAGTTAGAATGGTTGCACATCCGTACTTTTTAAATGGAATATTCTTCCATAACTTTCCTAAAAAATCAATATTGATAGTCTTTAATTATATATAACTTGAGCAGTGATAGTTTAAAAACTGATCAAAATTTAATCATTCTCCATTACAAACTCGTTCTTCTACTGACTGAAGGTCCATGCAGGTATTGCATACCTCAACTGACAAACTGTGCCACAGGAATTCTAACTCTGAATACATATTCCTCAAGTCATGATAACTGGGCATGGTAGATGGAACCTTGTACCATTACTTACTAGTCATTCCCTTTCCTGTTCCACTCAGTGACGGAGCAAGATAAAAGTGATTCCACGTAGGCTTCTGAACAAGCCCTAATTTCTCTTATCTTGTCTTCAGTCCTTGTGCGAAATGTATGTCAGTGGCTGTAGGTTCGTTTTACAAATGCCAGTTCTCTAAATTTTCTTAATGGTATTTTGTGAACAGAAAGTCTTCATCCCATCCCATTTGATTTCATGGAGCATTTCTGTAATAATGTGTTGAGCGAATCTTATAGCAAATCTTTGAATTGTTTCGATGTCTCTCATTGCTTTGCAGCATTATACGTAGATATGTAATGAACGTGACTGTGCCACACAGCACACCACTAATATCATATTTGAACATTTCAGGATTGTTTTTCCTGCTCATCTGCATTAACTTAGAATTCCTATTTGGCATTATGAATGGCAGGTTGCTCTAAATGTAGAAAAATCTGTCATCCTGTAGCTACTTACAGTCATTCTAGTGTGGTTTGGTGGTTCAGTGGGTAAGTGACCAATTACGAATTCTAAGATCTGGGGTTTGTTTGTCAGTTGGTCTTAGGACTTCATCTGTTATTTATTGCTTTCATTTCTGCAGTGATATTTTAATGTGAAAAATGTCAGGTTGTGCCATGGTCTGGTGTCGGTGGTAAACAGTAGGTCCCACTATAACAGGTGGGGTAAATAAATTGAGAGTTCAGAGGAAGGCAAGCATATACTGCCTCCAATAGAACCATGTTTAGTAATCAACTGCTGTGTTCAAACTAAACTTCAGGTCAAGGGCAGAAACTTCCTGTATCATTTATTGTCTGAAACAACTTTCATACTGCTGTCCATTGCTGACCTTCCATTCAAATCCATTGCCCTCCTTGCAGTAACACAACATAAATAAGAGTAAAGTTTAATGAGTGAATTGAGTTACATGGTAAAGATGATACGTGGGGAGTGCTTATTTGTTTGGCTAGAGGACAGAAATTGTGGTAGTACAGGAATGCTAATGTGGCTGTTTGGTTCAGTGGGTAAGGTATAGATTATGAATCCAAAGGTGTGTTGTTGAATCTCCAGATGGTCTTAAAGTTTTTTTCTGTTTAGCACTTTCACTTCCAGTAATGATTTTTAATGTGAAAAATGGCAAATTTCACCATGGTTCAGAGTCCTCTTTAAACTGTAGGTGTTCTTATTACTGTCTAGGCAAGCCAGCTCAAAAGGTCAGAGGGAGAAGGGCATAAACACACCACTTGTTGGGCTATTCCTAATAAAAGCACTACATTGTTGAAACAATCCTTATGGACTGGGGCAGCAACCTGTTTTTATTCCATTCAGTTTACAGTCCCTTCGTCTGTGCATGAATATTTGATGCATGACTAGTATTGCAGCTATCAGGAAATTGTATTTACCAATTCTTAGACAAGTAGATATAATGAACAATGTTAAGTTTCCAGTGTGATATTGTGTGTCACAGTTGATTAAAACACATGAGTAGTTAGAAGCACTAGTCTTAAACATTGTGATTTGTCAATAGCTACACATTTTTCTCCAGAAATTTTGCTGCCATACTAAATGTTAATTTTCTGATACAGGAACAGTCTTAGTTTGATAGATCTGGATTTAAACCCTGTAAAATATTATTTACTGAGGTTTGACAAATTTCCCTTTTTTTAGAAACTCTCACATGGGAGCAACTTGTAATAGACACAAGTGAGGAATATATGCCTCGTGCTCGTGCAGGACACTGTTCTGCAGGAATCCACACGAGGTTGTATGTGTGGTCTGGTAGGGATGGATATAGGAAGGCGTGGAACAACCAGGTACGTACACTACACAATCTACAATGAAAGTTATGTGCATATCTCACACTTGCCTTCTGCTTGCAAATCAAAAACTTAAAGGCATCTGCCTACAATACCGTAGATGTGTGTTTCAATTTACCTTCCCCGCACTGATGTACTGCTTAAAATGCCATTATTCATAATGGGAATGCAATTAAATGTGCTTTTTTGGCTTATGCCTTTTGCATTTAATTTACGTGCTGTGTGCTGTAATGAGCTTTATTTGTATGCCAGTCAGATAAGTCAGAATGAAATGTCAAAAAACTTGGTGATATTCCAGTTTCATTTTTCAGAAGGAAAACTTCAGATTGCACCCCCTCAGATTCAGGGGCAAGAGGGCCCAGTGGGCAGCCCATCAAAACCTGAACACAGATAAAGCATGAAACCATGAAGATGGTGATCAGAACTGTTAAAAAAAAAAAAAGTAAAATAGGAACAGGGAATGGTCCAACAACAAGAAGCGTGATCTAGATTGGGGTGAAAGAGCAACGGTGTTGTGGTTAAGTGGTCAAGGTGTTGGACTGTCAACCAGGCAAGCCGTGTTCGAACTTCCCTCGTGCAAATTATTATTATTTTTTTTTTTAATATTTATTATTATTATTATTTTTTTTTTTTTTTTTTTTTTTTTTTTTTTTTTTTTTTTTTTTTTTTTGCTATATTCAAATTTGTGTTTGTGTCATCGTGTAACGTCCGTTTGCAACAGTGAGATGTAAGGGACCTATAATGACAGCTGATTCTGCACAACTACTGTATTAGCAGCCTAAAGGATGTGGCTTTTGAATGAGAACCACAAACGGTTGATGACAAGGTGACATAACTGAATCCTCCACGGGAAAACACATCTGGTGTTTCATACACAGCATTAGTGATGGTATGTGTGTCATATGATAGGAATCTCTTACTAATTCACCATATCTGTATACCTGGTGGGTGAGTAAGGTATGCCTTCTTGCCTGATTTAAGTGTTTGTATTAATATGAATGTGATCACTCTCAAGGAAATGAAGAAAACATATAGTTTGTCACATAAGGTGCAATAAATAAACACAACAGTTTCACACAAAAGTTTCTTTGTGCTCTGTTAAAATGTGTGTTTTTAACATTTTTAATGTTGCATTCCATTTTCTAAGTTTTGAATTCCTTTGTTGCAACACAGTTCACACCTTTTTATTTTTTGTTTTTCATTTCTGGGAAACATGAATATCGTGTCTCGCCTGCTCTCACTATTTATCACATTTACTTACAACGGTTACTTATTCGTACCAAATGACTCGCATTCTATTACCAAGACTACAGAAAGAGAATAAAAATTTCAGTGACTGGACAGATAGTTCATATGCTGTGGGAAACAAAAATAAATGGCACGAGAGTGTTTTGAACAAGGCTCGTCCGCTTCGCAGTCCAACACCATGACCACTTAACCATAATGCTATATACCCCTCCCACAGTTTAGTGCACCTACTTTCTGTTTTCATGCTTGATCTGTGTTTGGTTTCTGACAGGCTATCCACTGAGCGATCTTACTGCTAAATCTGAGCGGAGTGTGATGGGAGTTCCCTTGTAGGTGGTGGTGGTGGTGGTGGTGGTGGTGGTGGTGCGTAAAGTGGAACAAGAAGACCAAGTGGATTAGATCAGTTGTAAACATCAGAAGAGGTAATATTTCAATAGACGGTGAATGTAATGTGGTGCATATCAAGACATAAAAATGAAAATTTTGTCTCGAAGACCTTCAAGGAGTGAAAGTGGAGTAATGCTGTGGGAATTTAGAGAGAGAACAGGACACTGGTGTAGGTAAACAGACTTACTGAAAAGAATGAAAAATTAAAATTTTTGGAGATATGAAGGTAATGGATGGCTGAGTGAACAAAAATTGTCATAGTTGGGAATTCATAAAGCAGCAGCAAGCAGATGAAGGGACAGCAAGTAGTAGATAGAACTGATAAAGTGCAATGGTGTTTGAGTCTGCACCCAGAAAAATGATCTATTTTCTGTTGCTTAAAACAGATTAGGGAGGGGAGTTGTAGCTTTGTTGAAGGAGTGGTCCTCATATTTACTTGCAGTGAATTAGTGAAACTGTAGAAAACCTAAATCACAATAGTCTGGCAAGGTTTTTGAATGGTGCTGTGTGGATGATGATGATGATGATGATGATGTGTATTCCACCTTGATCAATGTGTAATGCAGGGCTACAACATTATTTTTTGAGTATAGATAGAAATGAAGCATAATGCATGTTACTTTGTTGATGTGCAAAACAAGCAGCCACATCATCTAGGAAAGAGACCAGTACTGTATCTTGAATTTCCTGCAGTAAATATCGTACTTCAAATGAATGAAGACAGATGGAAACTAAGCTTTTGCAGCATCTCACTGATAAGTGGGCTCACACTGTCAAGTTGTTTGAAAATTCAACTCGATTTTGTAATGGCTACAGTTACATCACGTCCTCAAACCATGAAATTTAATTTAATTTCATTTCATCTTCTCCTTCCTGGTGGTTCACTTTTTGCTAGGCAGTGTAATTTCCATTTTTGAGAGCATTTTTGTTGCATTATGAAGAAAAGAATAACATGCTTACTGTGTGAGGTGCAGCTTCACTGTAATGTAAACACAAGGAAAATTTTTTATTAATGATTCTTGTCCTATAGGCAGTGGGAAATCTGAAATAAATTTTAGTTCAGAGTATCTGTAGAATGACACTTGTCATATCAGATAATTTTCACTTACTTCCATTGCATTCAAGTTCCAAGAATGATGCAGTGGTTCACATACAGCAATAATTTCATTTTCAATTGTAATATTTTGAAAAACACACTAGAAAATCAGAAAACATCACCTGATACCTGTCACATGCAAGAAATGTTAAATAAAATTGCAAACAGCAAATTTATTTGTTAAAAAATGAGGTTGTTGTTCATAGTTACAGGTTTCATCATTGTTGGATTGGATAAAATATGAAGAACATGTGGTGTTCATGTGCTCTCATTTCAAGGCAACATCTTTCATGTGATGTCATGTAACCTTAATCACAAGCAAGTACAGATTTGGGTCATAATTATTGCAGTATGTGCATTTTGATTGTTTATCACCATCCTCACGCGGACATATCTTTCTGTATTTAGAAATTTTTTGCTCAAATAAAAATGTTGATTATTTTGAATCGCTTTTCTCAACATGTCGCCTACTTTTTACAAAGATGCGTTTTTTTAGCCCAAACTCTGGTGCATGTAAAAGTTCCAAATGTAAATGCTTCAAATCCTGATTGTGCAGCTGTTTCTGGAACTTCAGAAATTGGAGAGATGTCTGTATAATTACTGCAATGGAGAGTATGGAATTATCCAGCAGTAATTAGTCTACCTATAGTCCAAGAACATTGATTGTGAATTACTGCCATTTATTCTATTAGTATTTTTAGTGTGCTCTATTTGAAAATAAATATAGCGAACTGTGATGTGTGTAATTATGTCAAAAATTGTCTTCAGTTTGCAAATTGTTTCTTGCTTATTCCTTGAAAGCAAATTTGAAACTAAATTGGGGTTTATTACAAACTAGTTTCTCTAATATTGTTCTTAAAGCAGTTTTACCAGAACCAACAGAAATATTCGTTAAGTTCATGACTCTGTCAAACAGTACATTGCTCTGTGAATTGCACTAATTTGGTCTTGGTTTATAGTACTAAAATGCCAAGCACTGCTGCAATACAGGATAAAAGTATAGAAATTTACAGAGGTTATACCATTACTAAGGGCACTGGCAAAGAATGTTTAAGTGAGGATGATATCAGTTTCAAAAATTGTAACACTGATTCAATACAGATAACAAGGCAACACTACATGCACATAAGAAGCAAACTTATTTTGCCATAGATAAACAGTTTTCGTGTCCAGAAAGGCAACATTGCAAAAAAGCCTACCTTTGAAAGGGGTCATCTGTCATTCATGTTGAGTATCTGTACTTAAGTATCAGCAACTAGAAGAAAACTGTCAAGGCCATCAGTGTAGCCCCACTTTCATATGCATGTGCATTTGTTTCATCTGCAGCACTTAATGATAGTTTACATGTGACACTGTGAAAAATTAAAAGCTTGGAGTGCTCAGGGGCTCAGCATTCGTTTGCTGAGTACGGGCTTGGTGACCCTGGAGTTCCTCAGCTGGAGACTAGTAAGTGCCACCAGCCCTCTGTCACTGTAAGCTCTGGACATGCTTCAGCAACACAGTGGTGGAGTGTTGTGTGTTTTGGATAACAGGGGTCTTGGCTTCACCGCCTGGAGTGCACGGAAAGCACACACCACCAAAAAAGAACTCAACCTCAAGGTGTACTATGTGCTGATGAGGTGAACGGCTATTGAGGTAAAATAGTCTCTAGCGGACAACTCTGGGGCACCTGCCGCCTCAGAGTTGTATAAGGCTTGGTCAGGCATGCAGGGCTCTCTCTAGTGTCTCGTGGGATTCCTATGGACCAGTCTCGTCAAACAACTACTCCTGACAGGATGGATGTACTGTCCAGTAGTACCTACATCCACTCATTAAAGAAAGCTCAGTTGGTCAGTCCTCCTGAGGTTGTCTCAGAATCATATAGAAAGAAGGCATTAGTGTGCCATAACACTTTCATTGTAATCATGCGAACAGGGGAAACCTTTGCCCTTTCTATATTCACAAGGCATTGGAAGGTATTTCTGGGTCTCTAAAAAGTGTCAAACAACTTTGTAATGGAACAATTCTAGTTAAAACTGCTAATTCAACCAAAATACCTAAGCTCCTGGGCTGTAAGGCCTTAGGTGATCACCCGGTCAAGTCTCAATTGCATAACATATGGGTGTGGTTACCTGCTCCAATCTAATGGAGGTGGCCCCAACGGAGTTACGTGAAGAATGGAAAAATATGGTCGTTACGGAAGTCCAGAACTATACGAGGAGTGTCGATGGCAAATTGGAAAAATGGCAACATTTATTCTAATGTTTAGTACTCCAGAATTACCTGAACATAATCCTTGCAGGCTATATACATCTTAAGGTTCACCTGTTTGTTCCTAACCCAAAGTGATGCTACAAATGTCGAAGATTTGGCCATACCACTATGGGATGTAATGGGAGCGCTACATGTGGCGATTGTGGAGGCCCAGCTCAAAAATCGGGCAATTCTTTTACACTTCTTCCGAAATGTGTAAACTGCTGTGGGAATCGCCCAGTGTGGAGCAGAAAGTAAGAGGTTTAGAATGAGGAAAGGAAAATTAGAGTTGAAAGTCAAGAGAGGCATACCCTATGGTGAAGCTAAAAAGCTTTGAAAGCTATGCAACTGCTGGTTTTTGCTACTTCTTTTGCATCAGCCCTCAAGATGCCAATCGCTAAGTAAGATGCCTCCACATAAACTCGGACCACGGATTCAAGTAAAAGCACATGCACTTGATGTATCTGTGTGGGGGAAACACTGCACTTGAAACTGAAGTCCTTCAGGAGCTCTTAGTGGGCTTACCACCTAAGCCAAATACCACTACCCAGCATCAGAATCCAACTAAGCTGTCCCTGGAACCCAGTTAACCATCTCTTCCTATCAGTAAAGAATACTGTCTTTCAAAAAGTAGTTCAAAGTCCAAGAAAACGGTAGCTAAACCTTTGGATCAGTGAGCTCTCTCCCTCTCTGATGGAGACTATGCTCCTGAGGATATTGGCTTCCAAACGGAGAGCGGGGAACTGGCTAATGTTCCCCCTGACCTCCCTGGTAAATCACCTCCTCCGAGGGAGAAAGAAAACCACCACCACTGCTAAACAATGGCTTCCACAGGGACTTTTGTGTTGCAGTGGAATTTGAATGGATGTCACTCACATTTGGAAGAATCACAGCTGGTCCAGGAGAAACCGTTCTACATCTGCTTACAAGAAATGCATCTTAGTCAGTGACACACCGGCATGACGGGGTTACCACCCATATGGGAAGGATGATGCCACTGGAGACTGGACTAGGAGTGGCTGTTTTCATTGATGACAGATGCCACTCCTCTCCTGTCTCTCTTACCGCAACCAGGCAAGCAATTACCATGCAAGTTCTCGCACCTTTTAATACCACAGTGTGTTCTTTTTACCTTCCCCCTAATGATGCCTTGGATGCAGACACACTTGCAGAACTCTTCTGGGCACTCCCCAGCCCATCCATCCTACCTCAATATGTTAGATGCTGTCCACCATGAGGGTATTCAGATACCAACTGGAGCCTTTTGGACCAGCCCAGTTCAAAGTCTGTGTGTGGAGGCTGGTGAACCACCACTCCGGATTCAGTGACGTATCCTTTCGACTCAACAGGCACTGAAAATCTCGGCATCACCTCGGTCGTTGACATTTAGTTCAGTGGTCCAACCCACCTTTGAACAGCTGCTCTGCAATTGGCCCATGCGACCAAGCCATTTGGGATACATGCTACAGACTGTCTCAAGGATCTGGATCTATCAGACATCAAAATACACAGCCAGGGATGAAACGCATTGCCGCCTTGGCATCTTCAGAGGGCCAACATGATTGTAAGCTTGACACAGTACAAGAAAACTTGTACTCCAGATTTTGATTTTCAACTTTTTCATACATTTTAAATATGTACCACAGTTTTATTGTTGTTTATAATGATGGATCCCAGCAAGAGAATGTCCTCAGTTGTTCTGCTGTTTTCACTGATAAGGGTTTTTAAAGTGCATCTTCTGGAACAATTTACAAATTATTGTGTGGATTTATATGGAATTCTGATGGCACTGGAGAGGGTTCACAGACATCACCACAAAAGATTTGTCTGTTCCGACTCGCTTAGTGCATTACAAGCAAGTCACCAAATGTATCCAGTAGACCTGCTGATACAGCGGCTCCAACACCATGGCAAGGTGGTGACATTTTGCTGGGTACCTGGCCACATTGGGATGTAGGGCAATGATGTGGCTGACGAAGCTACCAAGGAAGCATGTTTGGATGATGCTGTCAATCAATATTCCATCCTGTTGCACACCATCTCATTTTCTGCCAGACACATCGTGTGTCAATGGGAGACTGAATGGTTGCAGGTGACAGACAACAAACTGTGGTTGCTCAGATCGACCATGAAGGCATGGCGGACTTCATGTCAGCCTCGCTGCGGGCAGGAGGTTCTTCTTACCAGACTGCACATTGGGCATAGCCCTTTAACACATGGCTGGCTCCTCCAGCAGGAGGATCCACCACTCTGTGAAGTTTGTGGCGTGCCACTTTCAGTTCAGCATGTTGTGGCCACGTGCCTCCTATATACTGATATTAGCAGCCCTAAGTTTCGATGGAGATCTGCCCACCATCCTCGCAGATACTGATTCTAGTGTTAAAAGAATGGTAAAATTTTTTGAACTGCCAGGCCTCGTCCTTAAACTGGTGGGGAAGGAAGGCAGACTTTAATACATTATAAACTGCTCTGCATTTGGAGACAGCCTTCACCCCCACTCGTGAGATTAGGATGCTGACTTTTTGTCAGGAAGCTGATGATCATGATGCTGACTTTTTGTCAGGAAGCTGATGATCATGATGCTGACTTTTTGTCAGGAAGCTGATGATCATGATGCTGACTTTTTGTCAGGAAGCTGATGATCATGATTTCGAATGCCCCCCACCTCAAATAATCACCATGATCATCAAAAGCTTGGTATTTTGCAGTTGTAGATTTTCATTCAGTTGACAATTCAGTTCATCAAAAGTAGTGAGACACGTGTGTTCTAATAATACATTAGTTAGTTGTGTGTGTGTGTGTGTGTGTGTGTGTGTGTGTGTGTGTGTGTGGTTATCCTTAGTTTTGAAAACATAGGCTGAAGATCGATTGATTGCTATCCATTTTGATTGATTACCTGAGTGAAACTGAAGGATTCTGGAACATTGTTGTTGACATTGTAGGTAAATATACAAAGCAAGCAGATTTATGCAGTCTTCCTCCACTGAATGTTCAGCTACAATAATAGGCTATAAAGGACAGATTGCTGTGGAAGAGTTTCTAGAGATACTTAATAAAAAGATTTCCTGTGTTAGTCCAGCAGTAGACTAGTAAACACAATGTATTCTTTCCAGTGTGCAGCTAAAGTAGAGCACTTAGGACCTATAGTGAGGTGCTGTGTAACGCGCTCAAATTATATTACGGATGAAGCAACAAATTCAAAGTTTGCCCAAAATAATATGAGATACAAAACTTGCCGATCGTAAATTAGCAAACAGCAGCATTTTCAACTTATTACTTGTCAATCAAGTGTGCATGCTTTGCTAATAGTGGGATTAGTCAATGCCTACTGTATATAAAAAAGGCAAATATTTAATTATGGTGCTGAAGTATTACTCTGCCAGATGTAAGAAAAATAAAGATGTATTGTAAATGAATTACGTCTCTAGTTGAGTGATCTGACTATACCATGCGGAGGACATGGATTCAATTCCCCATACTGCTAGTGAATTTTCATTGGTGGAAGAACTAGAATGGCGTCTACTCAGCCTTGTTATGGTAGTTGAGAAGTTACTAGAATGTGAAGTGGTAGTTTCAAGGTCTGGAAAGCCAACAGCAGCTGGGAGAGCAGTTCCCCGACCCCATGCCCTGCCATACCACATCTGAATGACATAGCGGCTTGTTGGCATTGTGTGGTTTTCTGGGCCTGATCATAAAATCACTTTAAGTGAATATTTTCTCAAAGTTGAATGATAAACAGAGGTATGAAAAATAGATCAAATAGAAAAATAATTTCCTCTTTTGTATCAAAAGTTACTAATTTAATAAAAAGTAACCCCAGGAGTTTATACGGCTAACTTTTCTTTCCATAAAATTTTGAAAACGATGAAATTAGGAATGTAAAATTTTTATTTTCGTTTGTAATACACCCACATGGCTCATGGCTGGGAATTGTGAAAAGTCAATAGTAGCTATTCTATACAACAGTTCACTGTGAAAGTAAGCACAGTATTCTTGAAAATAGCTTAAGGGACTCGTAAGAATCTTCAGACCGAAGGAAAAAATTCAAATTGCAATACTGGTGGTCAGGTTTTGGTTGAAGGAAAGGGAGGAAGTATTTTTGACATAGTAATGTGTGTTAGCTGTTTGGGTAGTTACGTTGTAAAATTACATTATGTATAACAGTTACAGAAATAGCAGAGCTAATTGCACTGTTGCTGCCCATATTGGAAACTAACTAAAATGTGTTGTGAATGCTAATTGATGTATCCATACAAACTTAGGATTTGGGAAATAAGGATAAGAAGGCAGAGATGAGGAATATTATGGGCTCAGGAAAAGGAATGAGAATAAAGAGCCGCTAAGAGTCCTGCAGTAAATTTGAGCTGGTAATGTCAAATACACTGTGGGAAAAGTTAAGAGTATGAGGTCTGTTTAGATGTTGCTAATATACACTGGAAGATCCAAGCTGGGTTACACAAGGACAACACATTCTGAAATCAGATGAAAGATTGTCAAGGCAACCCAGGAGCAAATAGACTCGTGTCAAAATTAGTTAAGAAGAGTAAACGTAAGTTTTTTAAGAGAGTCCACAGGTAGAATCAGTATTTGAGAAATGTGGAATTAAGAGGGTTGTCTAGAAAATAAGTTCCGATCGGTCGTGAAATGGACACCACAGTGAAAACCCAATGAAGCTTTGCACAGATTTGTTGGGTAGTGTCTCTAGTGGGACAGTCGATAGCATCAAGACAACTCTTTTAAGTTGTGAGTGCACTGTGAGTGAGTAAAGATGCCTAGAACAATGATGTTTCCTACCAAGTAGGAGGACCCGCTGAGAGAGTTTGCCTTAATGAATGCAGCCCACCTAACATAACTGCCACACACTTCCTCCTTCATAGCAATTCTCTGCCACACTCTGCAGGTGCAGTGAAGATGCTCCTGCAGCGTTTTCGATGGCAGGAGTTTGATCACCCACAACACAGTCCTGATTGGCTCGTCCTGAGTTTTATCTCTGTTAGCATGAAACACTGGATATGAAGACAACACTTGGGTGCAGTCTACACGATATAGACAAGTGTAGAGAATTATTGGAAAGCATAGGCGGCTGCCTTCTATGACAGTGATGTTGGAAATTTGGTATAATGCTCCAACAAATGTCTTAAGTGGGAGCGGCGACTATGTAGAGAAGTATCTGGAAAGTGTAGCTAATTCTTGCAATAAAATGTTTCTGATTTTTCACTGTGGTTTCCATTTAGCGACCGATCGGATCTTACTTTCTGGACAACCCTCATATATTGTACATTCAAAATTCTCTAAGGCTGCGGATACTGCAATAATCAATACCACAGTAAGTAGTTCATTTGAAGAGGAAATAAAAGAATCTAAAAAGCATAATGATATAATAGAAATAAGAAAGATAACTGAGAAGAAATTGTTGTTAACAGGAGAAATACTTAAATTCGTTTATGGAAAAAAGGAAGTACAAAAATGTTCAGTAAAATAAATGAATAAAGCAGTGTAAGTATGTCACATTGAAATTGGTAACAAGTAGAAAGGAAGCTCAGGAAATATGGCCCCACAAAAAAAAATCTGAAGACAGATAAGTAAATGGGTGTCTGAAGGATACATTCAACATACAGAAGTCAGGATAAGTCAAAGCAAAGGTGTCAGCATGAAAAATGCACAAAGTCTTCAGGAGTTAAATGCACAGGAGAAAGCAGGTTGGTGGAAACGGTATATTTAGAGTCTTAACATAACAGAAGAAATGAATGTAAGCTTCGATGTTATGGGAGTTCCAATACTAACCAGAATTTGACAGAGCTTGAGAATACTTTTAAAAATGAGAGAAGGGAGATGTAACATCATCCTGAATTTGTAAAACTGCAGGGAGAGGTTGGAGCCAGATGATTATTAAAGTTAGTGTGTGTAGAGCCCAATAGACTGGAAATAAACAAACTTTTGGAAAGATTGTTAACTTGGCAGTCCTAAAGACAAGAACTGCAGGTTATGTTGGAACTACTGTACAATTAGCTTGACAGTTTATGTATCAAAGTTGCGGACCACAATGATATGATAAAGGATGGAAAAGAAAGTTGAGGATTATTACATAATGGTCAGTTTAGCTTTAGAGGCCATTCTGATGCTATACTTGATAATTGAAACAAGACTTATCAAGACACTTTCATAGAATTTGTTGATACAGAAAAAGCTTTTGCCAGTGTAAATTGGTGCAATGTGTTCCGTAAACCTATGGAAAATAGGCATGTGCTATTCTGCAAGATGAGTAATATACAAGAACCAAGAAGGCACAATAAGAATGGAAGACCATGAGAGAAATTCTCAGATTAGCAAGAGTGTATGGCTGGGATGTAAAGTCTCAACTATTCAACCTTTATATTGAAGAAGCACTGAAGGAGATGAAAGGAAGGTTCAGAAGTAGGAATAAAATTCAGAGTTAAAAGATATATATGATGACATGGGTATCCCCTGTGGAAACGAGGAACAATTACAGGAACTGTTGATTGGAATGAGCAGTCTACAGAGCACACAATATAGATTGATAATAAGTGAAAGAAACAAAAGTTGTTGTTGAGCAGCAGAAATGAGATAGACAACTTCAACCTCAAAATTGGGGACCACATACTAGAAGTAGTGAAGGATTTTTGTTTCAGTGGAAGCAAAATAATTAAAGGCAAATGGATCAAGGAGAGCATAAAAAAGACTAGCCCAGGCAAAAAGAATATTCCTCACCAGAAGTAGTCTTCTGTTACCAAACATAGGCCTCAATTGGGAATAACAAATTTAAGAATGTGTGTCTGGAGCCTTATATTGTATAAAAGTGAATCGGTGTGTGTGATAACTGGAAAAGGAGATGGACATGTTACAAAATTTTGCTGAATATAAGCAGCAAGGAACTGAAGATATTAAGTGGAAGTACTACTCTTTAAGGTACAGAGTAACACAGGAAAGTAAACTGTGCCTGGCTGAAGCAGTACAGTATTGTCAGATGTATAGAAACTGTTCATTGATTCAGTTATAAATCTATCCTCATTCTTCAACAACTTAGTGACCAATCATCCAGATTTCAGTTTTCCAAGATGCTCCTAAATCGCTTAAGGCAAATGCCAGTGTGGATCATTTGAAAGGGCATGGCTGATTTCATTTTCCCATCTTACTTCATGTTTGTGCTCCACCTCTAATGACGTCGCTGTTGATGGGATATTAAATCCTAATTTTCCCTCATTTCTTGAACAAGTTAATGTGGCTATAAATGGCTGAAAGAGCCCAGTGAAGATATTATCCTAGCTAAAAGTGTTCAAACATTTGAAAGCTGTATTAGTTATGTGGCTCCTCCATCAACTACCATAAACAGCTGTAAGCAACATGGCTGCAGATGCCGTTGAAGATGTATTGGGTCTTGACTTTATCACTTACAGTTCGTATAACTGTTACATGTGGTGCAGATTGTTGGTTTTGGTAGATGGTCATAAATATGTGAAGAGACATTATATAAGCAATGTGAGGGAATTCATAATATTATGACCATTTGGTGTATGTAATGTGTGTAGTATGTATGCATTCAAATTGCAAGATATGTTCTGAACTGAGCAAGTATTTCTACTCATTGCAGTTAGTGATGTACTTAAAAATGTGTTGCAGCATTGTACCATTTGATTTTCAAAATGACTGCTTGGAACTCTTGCTTTATGGTCAGTTCCTTATGAGTGGTGTTTCACAAGCGTGGGGCATGCCATATGTTTTGGTACTGGATCATTTTAGCCAATATTTAATTTGAGCAACTGTGGAGGCTACATGTCCTTTAGGTGGTGATTTGATTTATGTCTCCAGCCAAAATTTTTGGAATATAATGACTGTGGGTATTGTTTAGAATGTCATAGATTATTAAAGATGATGTCTACCAATATTAAGATGAAGCACACATGGTTGCAACTTCTGTCTCTGGTAAACTGAGATCTCACATTCTCAATTTAGTTTTTGCTTTATGTATTGCAACAGTGCAGTAATGACAATATGTTGGTTCGAGTGGTGGAGCCATCTTCTCCGTATTGCAAATGTAGTTCTTTAGTCACTTTTATGTTCACTATGTATGCTACCAGTAGACTTCTATGGAACACAAGCAATTTGTAACTGGCCTAAATTATTCTTAAGCAGTTATTGATGGCGATTGGGGCTGAGTTGAAGCAATGTCATGTGCAATAATCCAGGAGCATCTAATACTTGTATCCAGTGCCAAATACTGCAACTTATTGTATACAGAGGAAATGATTAAGGTTTAACGTTACACCAAAATCATTTGAGATGTCACAACATTTTTAAGAAAATGGTCACCATGTTTGAACAGTCACCATGTTTGTACAGTCTCAAACTTTCTCCTACAGGGATTGAAGAAGTAAGCAAGAAACAGAGAGTTCTGCTGATTTACATAGTCCATTCTGTTCTTGTCTTGACTATCCCCAATTTAGTGCTGTCAGTCATGTGATACATGTAATAAATAACTTTGCTCATTCTTGCTAGTTGTCACATTATTCCCAGCAGATTCAGAATGAAATGCAAACTGTAGTTCTGCAGAACTGGTAGATGGGCAGTTATTGTCAAACAAACTGGTTGGCAGAAGTCACAGACAATTAAAGCGTTGTTGTGCAGCACTGCTGCTAAAGAAAACTAACATGTAAGTTTTTTAGACTAGTTTGAGGACATCCTAAAGAGAGAACTACTTGAAATGCTATGCAGAAATGACCATGTCAGTATAGCTTGACCACAAAGTCACTACATTTTTCCTACAAATACAGTACACTTTTCCTTTTTAAAAGATGCCCTGCATGAATAGGGAAACCTTCACTGTTGGTACCTCTATATGAATGGATAATATTGAATCTTTCTGTGGAAAGTGGTGGAGGTTTGGTTGATGGGTTTTCAGACACACTTTCTCCTAGTTTGACAACTGAATACCAATGATGTCTTACACTCAGTATGTTACATTACACAAATTTGTTGTGCAGGTATTTTCCCGCACAAGAGATAGTGAGTTGGCTGTAAATCAAATAGGGTATTTTCTGATGACAGCTTTGACAAAGTTGATGGCAACCTAGAAATTTACTGGTGAAAAAACTGCTGTTTAGCGTATCCTACGTGAAATGGCCCAGACTTCTGCATGATGGAGGATGAAGAAGAAGAAGAAGAAGAAGAAGAAGAACTCACTTTGAAAGATAAGACCAGTTCTAACATGTGGATGTTTCTTCTGAACCTGTTGTGATTTCTGAGGATGTGATTACCATAGGATCTGAGAACACTGCTGTTTCCATCTGAATATGTATCGGATTTCACTTCTATTCTGATGCTAAGACTGTTAAAATTTGCTTCCAAATATATCTGCCCACCCGCTGCTCTCCCATTGGCTGCGTAGAACCAGCAGCTGGCACATCCCCATTCATTCTCATCATATAGCACAGAGAACACAGACAACATTGGAACCCAAAACATATAAGTACACTGGTGGCTCCTATCTAGACTTCCACCGTCTGCTGCTGAAGTGAATGATATTGTTGAGTATTTATCAAATTTTAATGTCAGTTCAATTCAGACTACAAATGGGATTCAGGCAAACATGGTAGGTGATCCTATGTGGTATATATTCCCATAGTTGGCAACAGGACATAATTTGCTGCCCGAACACTACTCCCCTTCCCGCACTAATCCTAATTCTCACCAAGCTGGTGTTACTGTTCCCCATCCAACCCTTCTGTAATATTGTACTTGAGCACTGTGAAGCAGTGACTGCAGTATTTTGAAGTGTGCAAGTCCTGTGTAACAACAGCAACTAATACATAAATAAAACATCACAATCGCAATTCAGACCAATTCCCGAACTTTGCACATCGCACCATCTACAGACATCTGTTGGCACTATCTCCAAGACGGACAATAACTGTAATTAATATAATTTATTTCGTTTGCTAGACATTTCATTCTGCATTAATTTTCATTCTTGTTTTACCTGAATGTCACCTTCATGTTTTAAAGCTGATTAAAAGCTGACAACCTTTTTACCTGGTATCCCATACATGATCAGCAATAGAATTTCTCATTTGTGACCCACTTAGTAACTCATTACAGTCTTTCATAATCAAATAAAATATTTATCTGGGTTCAGAATCATATTAAGGTTTTTGAAGGACAATATTTTCTGTTTTGAATGTTGTCTTTACTTAAGCAGCAGCATTAATGTTTGTATATGGTATCCATATAGATATGAGAACTTTCATTGCAGATCTGTCAAAACGCAAGAGTTTGTAAAATGATAGAATTTAATGCTGTTTACTCCTGTGTTTCACAAAATTGTCAAATTTTAAGCAGAGCAGTAGATTGTTGTAGTGGCTAGTTCATAGATTCTCGCATATCCCTTCCACTAAGCGCTGTGCAAGTCAAATGTCATGGGCTTGTTCAAGCAGTGTCGATATGGTATCAAGTACTTTGGTGTACCATGATATCTTGGGCTTGTTTGTCTAGCTCTGCCCTTATGAATTCTTCAAAATAAATCTGCACGCACATGACCTCAATAGTGAAAGCTTCATTTGTAAATATAAAATGACTCCTATATACTGTATTAAACAACATAAGTGTCAACCTCAGCAGCAATAGTTTAATCTGTGAATATGACAACACTGTAGAGCATATAAGAATTATATTTTATTAATGGTTGTTCAAAGCAGAAAAATATGTAAATACTTATTATAGGTTAAGTGAACATTTTAGAGTCTTTGACACATTAAGCCACAATATTCGGAAGTAGCAGCAGTCAGTCAAGCAAGGCCTTCATGTGTGTAGACATTGGTTATGTTTCGTGCAGCAAAAGTTAGCACGTAAACAGATCAGCGGCTGAGGAGACAGGCAATGCTTGCAAGGAGAAAAAAGACTTCAGTGGTCAATGCTCTAGGACCTGTCAGGATATTAAACTCACATGTGCAACTTACCTGGCAATGCCGAGAACAACTGGGCAATGCCCGATCATGCCAGCGTAGAGGTAAACAGTGGAAAGCTGGGACGTGTGTCAACATTGGTCACGTTTCTGCCCAACGTGAGAAGCATAGGTCAATCGCCAAAGGGTCAGTCACCACCTTAGAAACTTCACGACATTGGCAAAAACACCAAATAAATACCTCCGACAAACGAGCATGGTGGGGTCCTTGGAGAGGAGAGGGAAGGCAATGAGGAAGCATTGCCTGGACGGGTGGATCAATGGTTGGTCAGTGGACATCGTGCTTCGCTGCAGCGATTTAGCTGCTGCGCTGCTCGACAGAAGTTGATGTCAGTGCCACGCCGGTGGGTCAACACGGAGGATGCCATCGTGGATGTTGCCAGAGAGAAGTTTGTGTGGTGCTTGCATGGGTGGCTGGTGGAGACAAGAAGACTGTGGCCTCAGCAGGTGGGTCTCCTGTGGACCTGGGGGTTGATGAGCTCTGCTGGACAACACAAGCCAGGGGTCACTAGTTCGATCCCGGGACAGAGTACTCCGCACCACATCATAGCCTCTTGTTGGTGGCGCAGTGAGCAAGGTCACACAGGGAGAGGGCCATCTCGCTGCCAGAGTCAGTCACGGGTACAGTACTGAATGGAAGAATATATCGCCGCCGCTGCAACACGAGCAGTCACCATATCAACTGTCATTGGCATCTGTACGCTACGACTCTGCCGCTCTGCAGCTGCAAGGAATTGAGCGAGTTAAGACACATTGTATTAGTCTGTTTGTTTACTGGATCTTATGTCTCAATAAATGGCTGTTAGTGGAACCACCAATGTTTCACTCCCACCTTGATCTCTGAGCTTAGGAAAGTGCCCATTCCACTGCCCAAGAAGTGCAGTTTTCCTTTCCACCATCCCTGACAAAATAATGAAGTTTGCTCCCCTCTGTCACTGACACTCAATATCTATTGTCACTAAACCCTAACCCGCTACAACACCGCATTTTTCAAATGACAGACTTGAGAAAAACTTTGTGTTAAAATCAGGTGAATATGGTAATTCAACATGACAGCAGGAAGTGAATAAGAATTGCTTAATATGTCTCATTATGATATCAGGTCTCTTCTACGCCTACAGAAATAGCATCCGTGGCTACGGCAAGGAAAAATATTTATTTTCTATTAATTTCTGGGTTACTTTCTGTCAGCTTGTTTTTGAAGTACCTTGGTTTAGTAACAAAATTCAAATAACGCTGAAATAGGAAAGACAGTTGCACTCTAGATTAAAAAAAGAACACAAAAATGACACACACAAGTTTGCCGCAGTTCATGCGTCTATAAAAAGATTGAGGCATGAAGCGTACAATTATCACTGTCATACTTTAGGAAAAGATCTTTCAGAGAACCTTAGAAAATTTCCATCATACATAAAATCATAAAAAGGGGTTGAGGGGTTCTATCCAGTCACTCGTTAACCACTCTGATGTTGCAGTAGAAGACATCAATATGAAATTCAATATGAAATCTTTTCGAGGAGTACTGTTCAGAAAATTGGAGAAATGGCATTTCAAGGTGACTGCAGAACAATTCTCATGCCACCAATGTACATTTTGCAAATAGATCCCAAAGATAAGAGAAATTCTCTCTATTACACCGGCATATAGACATGGGTTTTTGCCTGGCTCTGTTAGTGGGTGGAACACTAAAAGAAATGACTGGTAGTGGTACAAGGTACTCTCTGCCATACGCCATTTAGTTTGGAGTATGTATGTAAATGTAGATATAGATTTCATACTTAATGCACTTTTCCCACCAGGTCTCAAGTAACTTACAGTTGAAATCATAGATGCCTCTTTCGACAGTAACCCCCCCCCCCCTCCTCCTCCTCCCTCCCGGGGCACACAGTCCTTTTGTGAGTACGTGCGTGGCGAGCACAGGGCCCCGAGCTATTGCAGCCTTCCTCCTTTCCCGGGCTGCATTTCCCTTCCCTTCCCGTCCTTGCTCCTTCCCCTCCTTTCCTGTCCTTGCTCCTTCCCCTCCTTTCCTTTCCTGTCCTGTCCTGTCCTGTCCTTGCTCCTTCCTCTTCACCCTCTCCTCTCGCTCTCTTGGTGTCCTTGTTTTATTATCCTCCTGGTTATGTTGACTGTTGACTTTGCGATTTGGTTTTGTTGCGTAATTACCTCATCCTTTTGGCATTCTCTGGTCCCCCTCATAGTGTGAACCATTTGGGGAAGAGCACCTTACCTAGTGTCTCCGCCCTGTGCTCTCCTAGTTCCTTCCACCTTTTCCTTCACGTCGTCGTCTCATGCATGGCTACCCTCTGGGAGGAGGGTCAGTCTCGTCAGGTAGGGGCGAAACCTTTTGCCCGCTATCTGGTTTGCACCAGGACTGATGGGGATACTTTCACCAATACCAAACCTTTATTTTTTGTGGAACACATGGAATAAAAGTTTGGTGAAATGGACTCTCTGAGCAAGATGCGGTTGGGTTCATTGTTGATCAAAACTGCTTCAGCTGCCCAGTCTGCGGCCCTTCGTGCCTGTGACCATGTTGGCACAGTTCCTGTGTCCATTATCCCCCCCCCCCCCCCCCCCAGCCTTTGAATATGGTTCAAGGTGTAATTATTCACAGGGACCTCATCTTTCAAACTGATGAATAACTTGGGGACAATCTGGGATGGTAGGGTGTTAACTTTGTACGGCGTGTTCAGAAGGGCCCAAAGGACAATCGCATTGATACTGGTGCCTTTATCCGGGCCTTTGAAGGGGATACCCTCCCTGAGAAGGTCAAGATTATGGTTTATCAATGTGACTTGAAGCCGTACATCCCACCACTTATGAGGTGTTTTAAGAGCTTGTGTTTTGGCAATATGTCTTCCCCCTGTCAACCCCTCTCTGTGGTGCCTGTGGACGTCCACTCCATGAGTGGAGTTCCTGTGTTCCCCTTCCTGTGTGTGTTAATCGTCATTGCAATCATTCTCCATGTTTACCAGATTGCCCGGCTTATAAGAAGGAAAAGAAGATACAGGAGTAAAAGTCCCTCGATCGTCTAACCTACACTGAGGCTCATATTTAGTTACATCTTCACTCCTTCCTCCCACTAGTCCCGAACCACCACCCGCCCCTGCAGTTCCTACACCCTTCCCCTCCGGGCACCACTCCCCCTTCCTAGCCTGAGAAGTGTCCCTCTTCTTTGGCGTCTGCCAGTCTAGGGCGCCCCCCTTCGCTTCTTTGCCCACACGTCTTGGGGTGCGGATCGTTCCACTCTTCTCCACCTTTATCAGGCTTTAGTACTGCCTCGCTTGGACTATGGTTGTCAAGTTTATGGTTCGGCTGCTCCCACACTGCGCCTACTGGATCCGGTCCACCATCATGGTATCTGTTTGGCCACTGGTGCCTTCCCTACTAGCCCTGTTGATAGTCTCGTGATTGAAGCTGGGATCTCCCCCCCCTTTTCTGTTCGGCAGTCTCAGTTTCTGATTTCTTATGCAATCGCTGTTCGTTCCTCTCCAACTCATCCTTTCGATTCTATACTGTTCTCAGGCCAAGGACATCGCCCACCTGATTCCCGCCCTTGGGCGTGTTTACTGGTTGGGCTTCGTCTTGCGTCTCTTCGCCATGATTTTCAGCTTCCTTTTTTGTCCTGTCTCCCATGTTCCCTCCCCAACAAGGCCCCCCCCCCCCCCCCGTTTAGTTCCTTGAAAAATTACATTCATCCGATGGTGTTCCTTTGTTTTTTCTGCCGAATTTTATGAGAGTTTTGGGATGCTGTTGTTTTTTACACCAATGGCTCTAAATCTGCTGATCATGTGGGATATGCCGTCACGTCCTCCGTTGACTGGAAAATCATTTCCTGCCAGCAGCTTGTGGTGTGTTTACTGTGGAATTGATGGCAATCTCCCAGGCCCTTATCTTTATTAAACAGTCCCAACTCCACAGCGTTTTGTTATGTATGGACTCAATGAGTGGCCTTCAAGCTATTGACCGGTGTTTTTTCCCCGCCATCCCTTGGTCTCGGTCATCCATGACAGTCTCGCTGATCTTCACCATGCTGCTTGTTCCGTTGACTTCCTCTGGGTCCCTGGCCATGTGGGTATCCCAGGTAATGAGCTTCCTGATCGTTTGGCTGGGGGAGCAGTCACTTACACCCCCCAGCCTGTAACTCCTCCTGCAGTGGATTTATGGCTTCATATCAAATCCCACTTCGCACAATCATGGGCCAACTCTTGGGAGGCTACCTCCCTGTCTAATAAACTTCATGCGATTAAGGTGACACCTGTCTCTTGGCATTCTTCCTTCCGCCTCTTCCGAAAGGCCTCGTCCACCCTGTGTCGTCTCCACATTGGCCATACCCAGCTTTGTGGTTGTGGGGCCTTCCAGTCAGTCGCCCACATTTTTGTGGAATTCCCCTTTCTTTTGGCTCTGCGTACTAAGTACAGACTTCCCCGCACTTTACCTTTAATATTGGCAGATGATTCCCGGATGGTGGAACTGGTTCTCACTTTCCTCCGTGAAAGTGGTTTTTATTTTCAGTTTTAAGATTTTTAATCTCCCTCTGGAGTAGGGGCAGGGCGGTGAGGGTTGGGATGTTTCTCACTGTCAGCTGTGTTTGGAGATTCCTGACTCCCCTCCCCGGCCAAGATCCTCTTTTCTTTCCCCTTTACTTTGTTTTTACCACTTTTTAGGTATGGTTAGTCTTCTTTTAAAATGTACACTTTTACATTGTAGCGGTTGAATGCTTTTAAATAGCAGGTGGTCTTGCCTGTACTGCATCAGGGGTGGGATATTTCCTGTCTCTAGCATAGCCTTGGGGTTGCCCACTTTCTGACTTCCCTCCTTTTGTTTTCACCATTGACAACAAAACTGCACTTTTATGTTGTTGTTGTTGTTGTTGTTGTTGTTCCCTCCTCCCACCTTTTACCTTTTGATCTTTTGTCGTTATGACTCCCGTGACATGTGAATCCGTCTGAATGGACCACCTTTAAAACAAGGGACTGAAGACCTTGCTGTTTGGTCCCTTCAGCCCCAACTCCCATCTCTCCACAGACTGCTGTCACGAATAATATTGGCAGCATGTACAGATTGCTGGTCTTAAAAATTCTTTTAGTCTGTCAGGTTAATGTTTGGCTCCATTTAGTCACTGCAATAACACACAAGCAGTCAGGATTTTTGGTGAAAGCTGTGCAGGTGATTTCTGCTTTTAGATGTGACGTACTGTTGGGTAAAAGTTGAAGAGGAATTACTTATGGTTGATGACATGGTAAAATTTATGGCAATCTGCAAACTCAGCGACAGCATCTTCTGCCATCAGCCAACTGATGATGTGAGAAGACTGACATAGTGCTCCTCACTTTTGGAGTGTGCCGGGAGAGTAAATTATTATGTTCTGATAACTCTCCATTGTAGTTTTCACATCACTGTTTAGTAGTAGTAATGATATAATAATAAAAAATTGGAATTAAATAGAATTAGAAAATTTTAGGAGATGAAGTAACTGTCAGTCACCAGTGTAAAAAAAAATAGTTCGTTGTGGTGGTCCCCCCCCCCCTTGTTCTTTTTTCCCCCCTCCAATTGAAAATATTCAAAGTTTTAATCAAATTAGAATAACATTGTTTCATTTTGTGAAATAAAACCCTATGGTTGTCAGAAGATCAGCTATCAAAAGTAATGTATTTGATAACAGTTTTATTAACAATTACTGACAGCAACAGAATATAATGTTTCCAAAACGAAATTTTTGCTGCGCAGCGAAGTGTACATGGATATGAAACTTTCTGGCAGGTTAAAACTGTGTGCTGGATTGAGACTTGAACTCAAGACCTTTGCCTTTCGCAGGCAGGTGGTCTACCAATTGAGCTACCTTAGCATGACTCATGACCTGTTCTCACAGCTTTACTTCTGCCTGCATCTCGTCTCCCACTTTCCAAACTTCACAGATGTTCTCCTGCGAAACTTGCAAGACTAGCATTTGTGGAAAAAAGGATATTGTGGAGACATGGCTTAGCCACAGCCTGGTGGTTTGGAAGATGAGGTAGTGGTGGAAGTAGAGCTGTGAGGACAGGTTGTGTTAGTCATGCTTGGGTAGCTCAGTCGGTGGAGCACTTGCCAACGAAAGGCAGGGGTCCTGAATCTGAGTCTTTAATCTGCCAGCGAATTTCAGAATATAATGTTGTAATCATGTAATGTTAATGATATTGTTCTCACATAATGCATCTTCTTTACTTACGCTGTTTCAACATTTTGTTGATGTAAAACCAGCAGTCCTGTTTCATGGAGGGTTTATTACCAATCCGTCACAGTTGCAGTTGCATATATTTTGGTGGCTAGTTCTGAACCGATAGGTTCATTCTCAAGCCCGACCTACAGAGGCTGCACTGAAAGTGCCTGATCTTCATGACAACCATCTAAAATTGGCAGTATGTGCATCACAGAGTTACAATAGATAAATATCACAATACACGTATGCTCACTATAGAAGTCACAATCAAGTGTGTTTGATACTGATTTTATTGTTAGCACACGTATAGTGTGACGTTTATCTACAGTCACAGTGTGATGCATGTATTGCTAATTTTAGATGGTTCTCATTAAAATCAGGTGCTTTCAATGCAGCCTCAGGTCAGACTTGAGAATGAACCAGTTGATTCAAAACTAGTCGCCAAAATGTATTGCAGTTGTGATGAATTTTTAATGAACTCTTCATCTTCTTTGTTTATTTGGAAAACTTACACTCGATTATAAGATAGCGTTTTAAACTTCAGTGCAAAAGTCATTGAGGGACTAGGACCACACAGCCCGATACTGTTCAAAACATTAATTGCTGCCCTGCATGCTCAGCTACAGAGGTATGTCACTGTAGAACAGGAGATGAACAGTGTATGTCAGTATATTACCTTGAAAATTGGCATTCTTGCAAAAGAGGTCATGTAGACAAATGTGGAGGGACAGAAATGCTGAACCTCCTTGTAGGGTCACCAGAACCGGAATGTCATTTTGTAATTGTTTTCTGTTAGAATAGTGTGGCATATAGAGACTGTATTCAGAAAGTGACAGTCATATTATGACAGTCTTTTAACTAGGTGAGTTTTGTAGTTATGTAATTCAGTAAGCATATCATTTGTTCTATAGTAGCCAGTGATTACAGGATGTAAGGTCATGTATGTGAACATCACTTGGAGTCCATTGTATGCATGATTTGTGCTTCATTGCCAACAGGTCATTCAGGATTGCACCATTGCTTTTTCTGGAGGAATATAATTTGTCAGCATCAGAGGCATAGTTTTTGCATAGTTACATAAATGCAAATATCATATGCTTATGTTAACTCTGTATCACACCAAAGTTTACTTCTTGTGTCCCACCTTATTACCAATTAACTTAGTGAGAATTCTGAAGCAACTATTGAAGAACCATACATAACATAACAACAAATGGGAGTTCTGAGAATAATAGTATGAATACATGAAAGCAACAGATCTGACCTCGGGGGAACTTAAGGACCTGTTATTTTCCATTCAATTGTTTTCTACTTTTCTTTTGCTTCTGTGGTTAACATGATACATATCACTACAGTAGAACCCCTCTAATCCGTCACCTTCGGGACCGCGACCATAGTCGGAACGAAAAAAAGGTCGGATTATCCGAAAATTCTAATATTGATTGTAAAAATATAAAGACATTTAGTACAAAAAATTAAATGATTTAAGAACTAAAAGACGTCTACAGTAACTATAAAAAGACGTTTTTTTACAAATTGTTAAACAATATATTAACTAAAAAATGTCTACACACACTATAATATGTATTTGTTTTAAAAGGAAAAAAGACAAACAAATTACAGTACTGTACTGTACTGTACTTAATAACGTATAAACGATATATACTGTAAACTAAAAAAATTTTATAGCACTGTATATAAAAAAGAAATTTTTACAAAGAAATAAACTACTGTATGTATAAACTAAGAAATGATTATACTTTATGCGTTGTTTTTACAGTAAAAATGAAAACAAATTACTTGGGAAAAAGTCAGTGATACATTTTTGTTTAGCAGATGTTATTCTAGATTTAGCTGCAGTGCCCCTCCATTTTTATCCACAAAATGTACATTGGAGTTGAAGTTGGATTCTGCTCAATGTATTGAAGGGTGATGTCAAAAGCGTTTTTTGCATCGTGTGAAATCCGGGTGGGGGGTTCGTCTTCGCCATCTGAGTCCTCATTCACAGTTTCCTGGCTAACAGCAGCAACAATCCAGTCCTCATTGAGCTCTTCAAAAGTGTCACAGTCTTTGTCACATTTGTTGATCCACTCCTCAACTTCATTGGCAGGAACGTTCGGCTCCAGAGTTTGTAGATCTTTAACGATTTCCAGTGCGTCGTTGTGTTGCTATCTTCGGTATGCTTATTTTCAGTCATAACTTGTGGCCAAAGCTTACGCCACAATTTCCGCAGTGTGTCAGGTTTCAGTTCATCTCGTGCTGCAGCGATTGTTTAAATATCATCTTTGATGTTCAGGGATTTCATTGCCTCCAATAAGTTATGACCCCCTTCAGATTTTTCCAAGATTGAGCTGATATACTTTCTGCGATATCCCCTTTTTAACCATTCGATAACGCCATGATCCATTGGTTGGACGAATGAGGTCACATTAGGAGGCAAAAAGAGTTTTTATGTCCCCTTTCACCAAATGTTTCTCAGATGGATGTGATGGTGTGTTATCCAACAGCAGTAGAGCACGAACAGGCAGATTTTTTTGCTTCAAGTCTTTTTCGACCGATGGCACAAACTCATCGAAAAACCAGGGTTTAAAAACGTTGCAGTCCATCCAAGCAGATTTTTGATTGCGGTAATAAACCGGCAAGGAAGATAAGTTTATATTTTTGAATGCCCTCGGCTTATTAGATTTGCCGATGATGAACAAGGTAGCGTCTGGGTACCATCTGCATTGCTACAAGGAATGACTGTTATTCTATCTTTTATAAGTTTCGTTCCTACCACACATTTATTTGAAGCTGCGAGCATTTTTGTTGGCAACATTTTAAAGTTCAGCCCTGTCTCGTTGATGTTATATGCTTGGTAGGGTAACAGTTCATTTTCTTCTACAATTTTATGAAACTTACAGAAAACTCCTTAGCAGCTGCGGCATCGGCAGATAGTTTTTCACCGGAAATAGAAACAAATCGGACACCATGAAGTGTTTCTCAACGATCAGTTGAGCCTTCACTGGCAGCAAATTTACTTCCGGCTTCCATTTTTGTGTGCAAAACTGTCACTTTTTCTTTGAGAATTGGCCCCTTCTTTCTTGACAAAACCACATCCACAATGCGTTATCAAGCAGTTCAAGTTAGGATTTTTTAATGTTTTGCGATTCTTCAGAGTGTTTTCACCATCAACCGTAACTGTGTAGGATTCAATGTCTTTCCAATTCTTCCTACAATCCTTAGTTGTTGTAACACCTACATTCAATTCCTTTGCAATTTTTTGGAGCGATCCTCCTTCGTCCAGTCTTTGTAGCACTGCTAATTTTTCATTTAGTGAAAGAGTTACGTGTTTACGTTTAAATCCAGACATGTTGAAAAACAGACAACTGTACACACTATGAATCTACAATAATAAGTATTGTAGAGAACATGGAATAAAGCAAACAACGGCGTTTTTTAATCCCAACTAAGGATAAAACTGCATAATAACGTATAGTATAGCAATATGCACAGCGATAGACACCGCAACAATGACCCGACAGGCGTCCAGTCAGTGACAAGTCGGCAGAGGCTCGCGAGCCTGAGCACGATTGGACTAACCGGAGTGACGGACCATCCAAGGTCGGATTAGAGGGGTTCTACTGTAATTGATCTCTTTCTGTTTAGTGGAGTACAATAGGACTCAATGTCTGCTGACAATGTATTTTTTCCTGTACTTTCAAATAAGATGTTCATGACCCTTGGTTGTGACTCTCTCTCTCTCACTCTCTCTCTCACTCTCTCTCTCACTCTCACTCTCACTCTCACTCTCACTCTCACTCTCTCTCTCTCTCTCTCTCTCTCTCTCTCTCTCTCTCTCTCTCACTCTCTCACTCTCTCACACTCTCACACTCTCACACTCTCACACTCTCACACTCTCACACTCTCACACTCTCACACTCTCACACTCTCACACTCTCACACTCTCACACTCTCACACTCTCACACTCTCACACTCTCTCTCTCTCTCTCTCTCTCTCTCTCTCTCTCTCTCTCTCTCTCTCTCCTCTCTCTCTGTGTGTGTTTGTGTTACCATGTCCAGAGTTGAGAAAGAAAACCTACATCAAATACAGTTTCATTCCAATTAAGTGGTTTCTGTCTGTTGTTAATGTGTGTCTTGAAATACTTGTTACTAATCTGTTGTAGACAACTTTGAAATTTGATAAAGAAGCTGTTTGGTGCTAACTTAAAATGTCTTTGTTCAGTGGTTTAAATTATTTCCTTTCCCAATATGATTCATTTGCTTGGTAGTTTAAGATATACATTTTCAGAATATTTTGAACCTTGTCAATTGCTGTTACAGCCTGTAGTGATCACTAATATGCTCATTATGTCGACTGGAGATAAGACTCGCCATGTTATTGTTACATGTAACGTTCATTCAAATGAAACCTGGTCAGTGTGTTTACCTTCGACTTACACGTAAGGTGGCACCACGTAACTGCAGGTATGATGGCACCTTCTATTGGTAGGGATACTGACGCGTGAGCACCGTTTGATGTTGCATAGCACCAGTGTGGTTTTACGTCGAAGGGTCACACAAGTTGTTATCCACTACCAAACATGCAGGCGATTAAGTAGGAGCTATGTGGAGCGATTCGACTTTTGGAGGCAGAGGGAGTCGGAGGCCATGAAATGTATTGCTGGATGAAGGTTGTGTATGGTGAGTACAGTCTGAATTGTTCAAGTGTTGTGGAATGGTGCAAACGATTCCTTGAGGAGCGCGAGTCACTGGAAGACCATGCTCGTCCTGGACGGGCTCATTGTGTCATCACACCGGAAATGGTTGCAAAAGTGAATGCTTTAGTCTTGGACAACCGTAAAATCACCATGGACGAGATTCATCAGTTACTGGGTATTAGCATGAGCTATTCATGGACATAGATTCCCAACGGACAACAAAGTGTGTGACTGGGTCCAGGCCTGGATCCTACAGTAGCCTACGAGCTTCTTCAAGGATGGAATCAACTGACTAGTGTCGCAATGGGGTGAATGTGCCAACAGTTTTGGCGGCTATTTTTGAGTATATGTACTGTGTATAACTACATTTTTGAGTTAATGAAATCATTACTGTTACTTACACTGGTGACTGGGTTTCATTTGAATGCCCCTCATACTTTAGTCAGCTCGTAAGTGTGGGGTCTGTTGTTACAATTTTCAGCATTAAATTAAATTATTTCTGTATACTATATTGTGTATAGTACTGCAACCACTCACACTAGTGAATGTAGTCTTCTTATGTGTGGTTACTCCTATGAAATGGAGGAAAATGCACAGAAGAAGAAAGATTTTAATGTGTTGGTTTTGTGTGATATATATATGTAGAAGGTCATGGGACATACTTATATTTAACACAACATTCAATGTAATTTAAGGTGTGATCCTGTTGTTCATTTATTTGTGGTGTTGTATTGAGTGTTAAGTAATTATATAAGTATTTGATCAAATTCTGCATGCTTTGTTTGGTAGAGATTCAGTTATTGGTGGCAGCTTGAGTATGAAAATGTGCCATTTCTTTTGTTTAATAGCTGCTGTTAGTTTTGCTTTGTAGTGCTTCTATACACACTTGTCTTAGATATAAATAGTTTATCATTTAATCATGCATGTTCAGCCTTAGGGTAACAGTAATATGTAATATTAATTATAAATGTACTAATGCCATATAAAATTGTGTTCGTGAACAGTAACTGTTATTTAACAGAAAATGTTCTTCACAAATTTTTTCCGTGCCTACACAATATATATAAAGAACTACTGATGATACTTATTATAAGGCACAATTTTAATCCATTGCTTATGATCTTCAGTATTGAGAATATTGAAATTTGTACACTTTGCTCGTGTGCACGTTGGAAGTCCCAGTTTGGGGTGTTGCAGTATCGACATACTGTTAGACACAATGGTTTACAATTTTTTTTTCAGGTACTTTTAAATATAATGTGGTCCATTACTTGAAGTTTTAATATGTAATTTACTATATCAGAAATTGAGAACTGATTTCTGTCAACTCAGTAACACGTGCCGTTGGAACTCAGTATGATGATCTTTAAAGAGAGAATCATAGTTTGTGATCTTAGAAAGTATGCAAATACGTGTAATTGATTTTTTAGTAAATTATTTGTCACATAAGGTAGCTTTGTGATTCAATGGTGATATAGTAATTGATTTATTAGTGATTATATTTGCAGATGATAAAACAATTGAAAAAATTATTATTCTTATCCATAGGTATGCTGCAAAGACCTGTGGTACCTGGAGGTTCTGCATCCAATGCAGCCTCATAAAGTTCAGTTGGTTAGAGCCCAAACTGAAGAACTCGAACTATGTTGGCCAGCAGTTCCCACTGCAGAAGCGTATCGTATACAGCTACATAGATATGAAATGCCACCAAATTGGAGTATGCCATCATATCCCCCAGTACCGATCAGATCTCCACCACAACCTGTTCCTTCACCAACAAAGAGCCCTCCATCTCAGGTTGAGAAAACATCTCCACAAAAAGATAATACTTCATGCAAATCTGCTGCTATTCTTAGCACCCCTGTAATGTCCCCACCATTGAACATTCCACAGGAGAAATCACTGAGTGCAGAACTGGAGGATGCTGATGCAGACTTGTTGTCCTTGCAGAACATTATTGAACCTTTGCCATCAACTAAAATAACACCACCTGCGTTACCTACCTCCACAGTTCCAACAGCTGTTACTGGCATAACGCCAGCAAATCAAATGAAACCTCAAGTCGGTGTTATTGCCACTCCTACCACAAAATCTTCATTGGCTTCAATGTTAGCGGGAATTAAATTGCCATTGTCTTCCAGTAACATGCCTGATCTGGTACCTAACACCACTGCAGTGACTACACCTACTACCACAACTGTCTCTACTCTACCCACTCTGCCAGTGCTAACTTCCCCCATTACCTCTCCCAAAATGACTGTACTTACGACAGTGTCATCACCCACAAGAATTGCACCACAACCACAGAATGGGACAAGGGTTGCAACTGTTGCGTCACCAGCTCGCAGCATTATTCCTGTGGTTCAACAGTATTCACCTGGAATTAGAGGTTTGTAATGGTAAACAGTTAATTAAAGTTGGAAAAAGTTATAACATTGAATAATGTGCTAAATGTTATAAGAAGATTGTTCTTTTATGCGAATTCTTTAAATATTATATTGTTTACACATTTGTCTAGCTTAATGTGTGTTTGTAGTGATTTTATTGTGTTTTTGTGTTACTAGTCTCATGATGTAGTATTTCAGATGTGTGTGAATAAGTTCAGTTCTTGATGTGAACTTTTGTATTATATTTTGGAGCATATTTTTTAGCCCATTTTTCATATCTCTTGACAGTATTATGTGCCTCTTTTCATTGAAATATTATGTCCAAACACCCTAAACTTGTCAGCAAAGTTAACACAATTTATAGCACCCGCCATTTATCCTCTGAAGCACCATTAGTTTTGGAGCAACCAGGGAAGAAATCTTCAAGTCTTCAATTGCTGTCTACAGGATAGACATGTGCCATTCTTAGTATTTTATGGTTGATTTTGGGAAACAGAAAACTGTTCTTCTTATTAAGTAATTAGTGTGTGTGTGTGTGTGTGTGTGTGTGTGTGTGTGTAGAGTTGTCAGTAAAGTAACACACTTAGTCCTGAAAGCACATTTATTACATACACCAACATACAGTCACAACAGAATTGAACTTCTGGAGTGAGAGTGCAGCTCTTTATACAAATGTAGAATATTCTAGATTATACAAATCTAATGGTATTTTGAGAACCTTCCAGAACTGATAAATACTAAATGACAAATAATTGTGAGTGGTAAAGTTTGAACTGACTGCCTGTAGCATGCTAGCTACCAGTACTAACTGATATGCCACACTGCATACGCTATAGCTTGTGGCACTGCTCACTGTCCTATAGAAACTGTGACACACAGTCACAGAATTTCCCATTGGAGCCAACTACAGCACAGTGGATCTAGGAGCTTGGCAATGTTCCTTTTGTATGGCAGGGCTGGGTGAGCCTCACATTCTGGTCATGTTGTCACGTTCGCTTCTGTCTGATGATTATCAAAGGTAGTGCCTCCCATTGAAGCTCTGCAGTTGTGTAGCAGGTCTTTAGTTTCTTTAACAAGAAGCCCTAGTCAGCGATCTGCACCGAAGGGCTGCAGTAGAACTTTGTATGGAGGACATAGGTGACATCTCAGTGCTTTTGTCTTCTTTATGAAGTGTCATACTCCTCTCTTGTATGTGATGCCTGACAAGCGACGAAGGATGCGATATGGTCCAAATTAGCACTTTGGCAACTTTCTTGATGACACACTTTTCCACAAAGGTGTCAAGTCAGCACCAAGTCTCTCAGTCTGTAACTCGTTTGCTGGTGCTTGACATTATAGTGATGTCGGTCTTTCTCCTGAACAGGGTCAATATGGGAACCAACTGTCTTAATTCTTTGGTTCTGACGAGGTTTTTCATGTAGCCATCATGAATATCACCCATCTGGAACAAGGATAGTTTATCCATTGTTGTTTCGCCTCGCAACTGTGGTGCAAATAGAACAGTGTCAAGAAAATAGTGTCTTGCTTTGATGCGTCGTATGCAGTTGTTGTGGTGGGCAGTATTTTATCCCAATGTGTCTGTCTGATGTAAATGTATATCTACAGCATATCTGCTACTGCATTATTGAAGTATTTTATGAAACCATTCATGGGTGGGTTAAATCGCAATGTGAAATTACCCCTCTTGCTAGTGTCAACTGGAAGACTTTTTCATAATCAGAGATTGTCACACGGAGTGCTCTCTGCTTCAAAGTGATGGGTTCTGCAAGGAGCCTAGCAATTTCTGCGGCTTTGGCACTCGACACAGCTTTGGTGACAATGTAGCGGCTGAGGTAGTCAGTGAAGACTGTTTTCCATCAATTCATGTTTGTTAACTTTGGAAACCACCTCCAGAAGTTGATTCCAATCAGGTTGAATGGTGCTATAGCAGGTGGAATTGGTATCAGATGCTCTGGAGACAGTTGCAGTATGTGCTTCTGTTGCTGGCATTCCTTACAGTAGCTCACATAGTATCCAGTGGATCAGTGGAGGCCTGGCCAGAGATATGTGTATTCTTAAATTCCATGTGACCAGATGTTGGAGTGTCGTGGAAGCACTTAGGATTTGCTGGCCACAGATGAACTGGGATGACGAGCAATGATTTCCATCCTGTTCTATCTTAGTTCCTCTTAAACAATTTTCTGTTTCTTATTTGTAATTCTCCTTTCGTCAGTTCTTCCCCCTTCAAGGTTTCCATGGTTTTTAGCTGTGCTGGATATTCCCTCTCTTCAGCAGCAGTGTCATTTACTGCAGTGATTGATGACCTTTTGTTAACACTGTGGTGTTCCACCATAGGTTTCTTTGGAGAATAGTTGACGTTGTTAGGTTTACATCCATTTTTAATACCACTGTGATGACATATTCCTGAAATCTCAGTGGCCATCTCGCCACCCAGTCCAATGGCTCCTTTAGGCTAGTCAAACAGCATATAGAGAATTGAGGGTTGTCACAGTGGAGAATGTTTTGCCAAATAAATATGACTAGAAATTATTGATGGCCCAAAGAACTGCAAGGCACCAATTGTCCCTTGGGGACTTCGCAAGTGCTCTGGAAGCATAAGCTGTCACTTGTTTTGTACCTTCCTGCATTTGTACTAGAACTTCACCCATTCCATAATCACTGTATCATCAGTGTGAAGTTATGTCTTTGCATTCTCGTTGTACAATGCTAGGACTGTGCGTGATGTTAGCATGTCCTTGTTGTTGTTGTTGTGGTCTTCAGTCCTGAGACTGGTTAAAGATGTTTCTTGCACCTTGTTCCAGGAAAGGAATGTGCCTTCACACAGAAGTCATTTATTGATTAGTGGAAGTTTGAGCACATTCAGAGAACTTCACATATCATAAATGTACTGAGGAGTCATAAAATCTGCGACTGCTCTTATTTTCTTTGGAGTGATATGGACTCCATTGCCATTCAGTAGATGCCCCAAGACTTTATTATTTGGTTGGTGAAGAGGCATTTCTTTTAGATTCAGACTAGGCCTGCAGCCTGAAAGCTCTTGAACATGGTAGTCATGTGGCCCAGATATTCTTCAAAAATCCTCCAAAAAGTGTCATCCAGTTAGCAATGACATGTCATCCATTTCAGATGTTGAAGCAGGTCATCCATCTTATGTTCAGAGGTGTCTGGAGCGTAATGCAGTCCAAAAGGCGTAACTTTTAGACTCATAGAGGTCTCAGGTGTCACAAAGGTTGTCTCTTTCCTGGTCAGCCCATCAACCTTCAATTGCCAGTTGCTCATCTGTATGTCTGTAGTGGAGAAGTACTTGGCACCTCTCAAGTGCAGCAGTGGGTACACTTTTTCATGATTTTTTTCAGTCATTCGTAGTTAATGCAGAGACGCCATGTGCTACGCTGCTTCATAAGGACCATAGATGATGACCAAGGACACTGTTAAGTTATGTCATCTTGCATCATCTTCTCCACTTTCTCGTCTATTATGCACTGTTCATCTGATGACACTCTATATAAGTGCTGGCTAACTGATGAATAATCCCCAGAGTTGATACTGTGTTTACCATGAGTCGCTTGGTTATCTTTTCTCCACATTAGATTTGAAAGCATCCAAAAAGTGCTGCAGTTTTATAACACTCACTGACATTGTTCCTCTTGTCAGGCAAGATCCTTTTGGCAGTTAGTGTACTGTCTGTAGAGGTAGTGGAGTAAGATTTTTGGTCAATGTCAGTGAGCTGCCCATCCTGTTCTGGTTTGACTGTTCTTATGGTACTGTTAGTGATGATTTGTGGCTGCTAATGACATTTAATGATCAACTTTTCTGCTTGACCATCTGTAATGCTTACAATTGCTGCTGGTGTGCAGATTTCCTTTGTAAACTTGAGTAGCTTTTTGTGATAGAGAAAAGCTTCACAATTTAATTGAGAATCTAGATTGATGACTGGAACTTGTCTTGTTGATGGTGGCAGGCTAACATCATCTTCAGCAGCAGACAACTGCCCAGAGCAATCTTAGTTACGTGTGCGTGCTGAAAAAGCTTCGTCAACCTGGAACTCTAATCTTCCACAGTATATGTCTGTTTGTGATGCCTGATAGAATTCTCAGCTGGGAATAACTTATGACTATGTTCTGACAGAATGATAAATTTGAAGGTCTGCATAGTTGTTCATGCAATGTATACCCCTGTTGCAAGGATGTATTTCCCATTAGCAACATTTGGTACAATTGCTTTTGCATCACGGAATGTGGTCCCTTTAAATGGCAATGATACACATTAGATATTAAATAAAAAAAGCCGTTCAGTTGCTTAGCACCAAGACAGGCTGGCCATTGATGATGACCTCATCGAGATTTCCTGACACCATGGTAACTCTTGTCCATGAAGGGATTTCCATCTTTGATGGCCTCACCTCCATAGATAGTCTTTCTGAATTTCGTGGCTAGAAGAGCAGCTGGTGCCTCTGTACAGTGATAGGGAATGACTACAGCTTGTTTGGGAACAACCACATTCAGGGTTTAGTGCTGGTCTTCATACCGGATGAAGAGTGCAGCTATTTATACAAACATCGAATATTACAGAGTATACAAAAATTTTAACGTAAGAAATTTCAAGAAACTCTCAGAAGTAATATATATTAAATGACAAATAATTGTAGGTGCCCAGGTTTGTACTGGTGACCCCCAGCATGCCAGCCAGGAGTGGTAACGGCTACGTTGCAGTGCACACCTAGCAGCTTGTAGCAGTATTATGTGATTACTGATCTGTCTTCATGCATAATGAACTGAACTGAAATGAAATTATCTTCCTATGGGTGTACATATTGCTAAATGTCTGATATAGACCTAACCTAATTAGACAATGAATTTTTTTTTATCATAACTCTTTGGTACTGAATGGAGGTTGAATACTGTGTGCTTGTGGGGACATAGGATATGTTGGAAAATGCATATGCATGTAAAATTATGTGTTACAAGCAATAAATTGAATTGATATTGAATTTTTGGCTTTGCCTTTTGTCAGTTTGTTAGTGGACATTTGTGCTGATGGACAACTGGTTTGTGACATTGGCTGTATAAAAAGCTATGCAGTAGTTGCAGTGGAGTTATGACATGGCTACTTTTGTTAGATAGACATGCCTTTGATGGCATGGCTATAACAGTGATAAGACTGGAATAGACATTGGTGGCTGAATGCTTGGGAAATGGTCATATCTGAGACTGTTATCACAGATAATACTCCTGTGATAACGGATTGTGAACATGACTGGAAGGAGGCCCTTCGTTGTTTATCCTTTCATGTCCACTCGTGACTAGTCATTTCAGTCGTTCTTGGAAATTGTTTCTCTCTACATTTGATTTTATTTATATGAAAGGTAATTTTTTCACTGTGTGTGTCATTACCATTTTACTGTATGAGTTGTTTCTGCTTTACATCATATATTGAGTTAATTCTAGTAAACAACTCCTTAAAGAATCATCCTGAATAATCCAGTTACATTTAATGCCTCCTTCCTCATTTATCCTTTTGAAGCAAACAAAAAGATAGGATACTTGGCTTGGTAACTACATAGTGTTTATAATTGATTTTGGTTTTACTAGACATTTATGGATATCGATATCCTCAATCTGCAGCTATAAGCTGATGGCACAGTATCTGAATGTTTGTTGTATCAGTTTCCATAAGTCAAGGGAGAAATAGGGATGTTGGTTGCTTGAAAAATATTGAGTTGAATGTGGTTAATCTTAGAACAAAAAACACTGCAACATGTGTAAGTGTATACAACTGTTTCACCTTATATCTAGTCAGAAGCTCATTGTCTAATGGGTGATGTTGCTGCCTCTAGATCACATGGTCCCGAGTTCGATTCCCGGTCAGGTTGGGGATTTTCTCTGCCCGGGAATTGGGTGTTTGTGTTGTCCTCATCATCATTCGGGTAGTGGTGGTACTGGAAATGGAAAGATTGGAACTTATACAAGCGCTGATGACCTTGATTCTGAGCGGCCCACAAACCAACATCACCACCACCACCAACACCTAATATCTAAATAAATGCAGGCACATTAACATGTTTTGTTAGTGAAACTACATATAAAGTGGCTCTAAATATACTTGTGCAGTGCAGAAGCAGATGAGATCCTGATGACCAAAATGTCATAGTAATTGGGAATGTTAGCCATCTAAAGATAGGCATATTAGCCCAAAACTGGTAATGGCATTGAAATAAAGCATTTCAAAAGTATATATGCCATTAGCCACCAACATACAACAAAGTATCAGAACAAGTATCCTGGCAAAGATATTGTGAAGCTTAGAATATGTTTGAGTATACAAAATTGAAGTCAGCTTAGTGTAAGAAGAGTAATGTAAACGTAGTCACTGATCACCCCCCACCTCCCACCCTCCAGTAATAACAGAGCGTACAGTGATGTGTATCCTGTAAATTGCACTGATATGAGTTCCACAGGACTTCATCTTATGAAGCTACTATTTATATGACAAAGGTTTGGGTAGAGGATTGGAAGAGTTTAAAGGGTCTCCCAGGAGCATCCAAAACAGGCTGTATGGGGCATAGTCAGGATATTACGTAGACCACTTAGGCAGTGATTCTTTGCTGTGAAACAGAACTTGTAAACTCAACAGTTAACATCTTGTAATATGAAATGATTACATATAGCATGTGCTTAATTATACATATTATCTCAAGGACATATTTTTGTAGTCCTGTGTAGTCAGGTTCATCTGGAAAGACATGAAAGACTATGCACGTATTCCTCCACGCATTCTGCCTTGAAGGTATCGCTTTTATAGTATTTTATGGATATTTTGTAGTTTATAACTACTTAAGACTACCTGCTGTAGCAAGAATATCTGCAACTGCTCTCCAAGTCGAAACAGGACTCTCACATTAAGAAAATAGTCTTTAGATAATCTGTCATACAGTGTGCATTTAAGCGTGCCTATAACATGTGCTCCTTGTTGTGGATAACACTGTTCAGTAGACATGGGTCCGGTTGTCTTGATCCTGTACCACCTTCATGGGCACTGTGCGCAGTGTTTTATGTACACACTGGTAGCAAAAGTGGACCCTAGTTAAAATAGAAATATATATTCCCCCTTATTTGACATAATCATAAGGCATTCGGACACACTATTATTTCAAAAGTAATCACAATAACTGTCAGTACATTAATCCCACCGAGATAAGAGGGTTACTGCCTTCTAGGAAATATGTTTCCAGTTGCCTATGGAACCACAATTGTATTGATGGATATAGCTCTTTGTGCGAACCATATTGATGGCCATGAATCTCTATCTTCAGGGCTCCAAAAATATGGAAATCACACTAGGAGAGATCGAGGCTTGCTTGAAGAATGTGTTGTAAAGGCTTCCCAGTGAAACTGCTAGAGCATAGTAGAAACAACTTTGGCAGCATGAGGGCAGGCTGTGGAAAAGAGTTCGGAAAGGCAGCTGTTGAAGGGGCTTTGCTTTGATGGAACAAATGATCCTGTTTTGGTTTTCGAGTACGAGTGTTACAGGTGAGGAGCTATAGAAGGGACTGTGACCACATGTTAAAGCAGAAAGGGTATGAGGAAATCTTGGTGCCTATCTGTTTGCATATAGCTAGGATAAGACTGTATAAGATTGTGAAATATGATCAAGCAGGCAAATGTCAAAAGTACACAGGTATTTATTACCAGCATCAGACACTATTAGTTTGCTTCTTCAGGGTCCGGGAGGGCAACATGACTGTACTCAACAATTGGGAGGACAAGTGTTTGTACCGCTTTCTTTTTCAGTTCTCCACTCCACCCCACCTCTCTCTCCCTCCCCCCTCCCCCCTCTCTCCCCCCTCTCTCCTCTCTCTCCCCTCCCCCTCCCCCCCTCCCCTCTCCCCTCTCCCCCCTCTCTCCCCCCTCCCCCTCTCTCCCCCCTCCCCCTCTCCCGCCCCTCCCCCCTCCCCCTCTCCCCCCTCCCCCCTCTCCCCCCTCCCCCCTCTCCCCCTCTCCCCCCTCCCCCCTCTCCCCCCTCCCCCCTCCCCCCTCTCCCCGCTCTCTCCCCCCTCCCCGCTCTCTCCCCCCTCCCCGCTCTCTCCCCCCTCCCCCCCTCTCTCCCCCCTCCCCCCTCTCTCCCCCCTCCCCCCTCTCTCCCCCCTCCCCCTCTCTCCCCCCTCCCCCCTCTCTCCCCCCTCCCCCCTCTCTCCCCCCTCCCCCCTCTCTCCCCCCTCCCCCTCTCTCCCCCCTCCCCCCTCCCCCTCTCTCCCCCCCTCCCCCTCCCCCTCTCTCCCCCCCTCCCCCTCCCCCTCTCTCCCCCCCTCCCCCTCTCTCTCCCCCCCTCCCCCTCTCTCTCCCCCCCTCCCCCTCTCTCCCCCCCTCCCCCTCTCTCTCCCCCCCTCCCCCCTCTCTCCCCCCTCCCCCTCTCTCTCCCCCCTCCCCCTCTCTCTCCCCCCTCCCCCTCTCTCTCCCCCCCCTCCCCCTCTCTCCCCCCCCTCCCCCTCTCTCTCCCCCCCCTCCCCCTTTCTCTCCCCCCCTCCCCCTTTCTCTCCCCCCCCTCCCCCCCTCTCTCCCCCCCCCTCCCCCTCTCTCTCCCCCCCTCCCCCTCTCTCTCCCCCCTCCCCCCTCTCTCCCCCCTCCCCCTCTCTCTCCCCCCTCCCCCTCTCTCCCCCCCCTCCCCCTCTCTCTCCCCCCTCCCCCTCTCTCTCCCCCCTCCCCCTCTCTCTCCCCCCTCCCCCTCTCTCTCCCCCCTCCCCCTCTCTCTCCCCCCTCCCCCTCTCTCTCCCCCCTCCCCCTCTCTCTCCCCCCTCCCCCCTCCCCCTCGCTGCCTCCCCCTCGCTCCCTCCCTCTCCCTAAATACACTCCTCTAACAGCATTTAACTGATCTTTTGCCATACATTCCATTGGAGTTCAGAATTTCATTTCTGGTTTGTCAGCTTTCCGCCTCTAGTACTAAGTTCAAATGGTTCTGAGCATTATGGGACTTAACTGCTGAGGTTATCAGTCCCTTAGAACGTAGAACTACTTAAACCTAACTAACCTAAGGGCATCACACACACACATCCATGCCCGAGGCAGGATTCGAACCTGTGACCATAGCGGCCGCGCAGTTCCAGACTGAAGTGCCTAGAACTGCTCGGCCACACCGGCCGGCTCTCTAGTACTAAGTGGGCATGTTTCCAAGAGACTACTTAGAGACTTTTCCATAAACGCTTCTAAGGTTCATTAATTCTGTATTATCATTTTCTTTCTCTGATGTGATGTGCCATGACGAATGGTATCATGTCTGGACTCAGAACACATCTTACAGTGGTTGTGGAGGGATTTCTCTATGCTAAAAACCCAACATGTGCACGCCACACATTCTCTGCTACCCTAGTAACTGCTTCCTGTATGTAGTGCATGGCTGACCTATGAAGGTGGTCCCACATTTCTCCACGCTATAGTGAAGGTTGAGAAATTGGCGTCTCAGAATCATCTGAGCCTCTGGTTTAACCCTTCCACTTGACTCCACACCAGAAGACTGATCACAGTCCTAGCACTAGGTAGGACTAAATATTGGAGGGTCTCCTGAAATTTTCACCCAGTGAGTGTAGAATAACTAATCAGGATCATGTGGGTTTAGGATGAACTGAGCTTTAACCAACAATTTCTTAATAGTTATCAGGTTAATTGGTTTTGCACTTAAATATCACCAGTGGACTGAACATACGAGGTGCATTCAAGTTCTAAGGCCTCCGATTTTTTTTCTCCGGACTGGAAAGAGATAGAAACATGCGCATTGTTCTAAAATGAGGCCGCATTCATTGTCAATACGTCCCAGAGATGGCAGCACTGTACGGCAGATGGAATTTTACCGCCAGCTGCGAGAATGAGAACTGTTTTAAATACTTAAAATGGCGACTTTTCCTTACTTGAACAGCGTGCAATCATTCATTTTTCTGAATTTGCGTGGTGTGAAACCAATTGAAATTCATCGAAAGTTGAAGGAGACATGTGGTGATGGAGTTATGGATGTGTCGAAAGTGCGTTCGTGGGTGCGACAGTTTAATGAAGGCAGAACATCGTGTGACAACAGACCGAAACAACCTCGGGCTCGCATAAGCCGGTCTGACGACGTGATCGAGAAAGTGGAGAGAATTGTTTTGGGGGATTGCTGAATGACTGTTGAACAGATCACCTCCATAGTTGGCATTTCTGTGGGTTCTGCGCACACAATCCTGCATGACGACCTGAAAATGCGAAAAGTGTCATCCAGGTGGGTGCCACGAATGCTGACGGACGACCACATGGCTGCCCGTGTGGCATGTTGCCAAGCAATGTTGACGCGCAACGACAGCATGGATGGGACTTTCTTTTCGTCGGTTGTGACAATGGATGAGACGTGGATGCCATTTTTCAATCCAGAAACAAAGCGCCAGTCAGCTCAATGGAAGCACACAGATTCATTGCCACCAAAAAAATTTTGGGTAGCCGCCAGTGCTGAAAAAATGATGGTGTCCATGTTCTGGGACAGCGAGGGCATAATCCTTACCCATTGCATTCCAAAGGGCACTACGGTAACAGGTGCATCCCTACGAAAATGTTTTGAAGAACAAATTCCTTCCTGCACTGCAACAAAAACGTCCGGGAAGGGCTGCGTGTGTGCTGTTCCACCAAGACAATGCACCCGCACATCGAGCTAACGTTACGCAACAGTTTCTTCGTGATAACAACTTTGAAGTGATTCCTCATGCTCCCTACTCACCTGACCTGGCTGCTAGTGACTTTTGGCTTTTTCCAACAATGAAAGACACTCTCCGTCGCCGCATATTCACCAGCCGTGCTGCTATTGCCTCAGCGATTTTCCAGTGGTCAAAACAGACTCCTAAAGAAGCCTTCGCCGCTGCCATGGAATCATGGCGTCAGCATTGTGAAAAATGTGTACGTCTGCAGGGCGATTACGTCGAGAAGTAACGCCAGTTTCATCGATTTCGGGTGAGTAGTTAATTAGAAAAAAAATCAGAGGCCTTAGAACTTGAATGCACCTCGTATAGTTGGGGAGATAACCAATGACACTGTATACAAACAGTGAAAAAATATTTGATGTAATTCCTCAGGGTGGGGTACCTGATATTAACTGTTGTTGATTTTGACTTTGTAGTGATGAAAATTATCCGTTGTTGACAGGATGTCAGAACACATAAAAAAGTTGTCCTACACTCGTAGAAAATTTAGGCTATTAAGCTTGACAAGTAAAATACTGAAGACAACAGTGTCAAAGGTCTTCTGAAATCTGAAAACGTACGGTAATTTCATTTTGTTTGTTCATAGCTAACTTCAGATTGGTTTTTACATTTGATGAAGAGTTGAGATGTTTAGGAAAGATGTGGTAGATTATTATTTTTTTAAGTAGTTGGTAGTTTGAGGTTGTGGTTTGTGTATTTTAAAACTTTGGATAGTGCCAAATACAAGTGGGGTGGTAGTTGCAGGGTGCTGTGGCAGTACTTTTTGGTTGGTGACTTGACAGGTCTCTCTTCCCAGGCTATGAGCATAACAATTGCAGTAGCCGATGATTATTACTGTGAGCAGTAGAGAGTTGTTAATGAACATAAGTAGTTTATAAAAATTTTGAAAATATTATCAGTGATCTTGTATTAATATGATAAGTAAAAAACAGTCTTAATCGCAAGTTTCTTTTAATTGGAGTGACTGGTTTCAATCCTTACGGATCATCTTCAGACTCCAGAACAGCAGGTGGACTTCCATGGAGCAAGCTGCGCCGACCCACGACGCTAAACTGACTGCTCCAGTTCAGCATCATGGGTCGGCGCAGCTTGCTCCATGGAAGTCCACCTGCCATTCTGGAGTCTGAAGATCATCCTTAAGGACTGAAACCGGTCAGTCCGATTAAAAGAAATTTGCGATCAAAACTGTTTAACTATCATAAGTAGTTTAGTTATGTTTGGTAGGTGTTGTTAAAATATGTACAATAGACTTTGAATGATATTGACTGTAACAGTCACAAGAAAGAATTTTGCACCAGATGCCATTTGCTCTCCAAAATAATAGGTATTATTTTGTTTGTGGCCTGGTACTGCTCCCAATAATGTGGCATGTTGGTTCGGCTTCTCACCCATGACTAGGGTACAGTTGCGACTTTTGCTTTTACCTTGTTTGTTCTTGAATCACGCTTGCTCTTTGTCTGTGAAGATTTCGGGATGTCACAATTCAACATTACTCACAGACTCTGTTCCATATCTGCCTGTTGGTAACATGATTTTACTTGAGATGAGACATTGGTTTTTATGTCTTGTGGGTTGGATCTCTGAAATTTGTGAGCCATTTAGTTCATTCATAATCCAAGGTGCAGATTTTCTTCAGCTTTCTAATTCTGATGTTGATAAAAAGAATGTACAGTGGAACCTCACTTAACGACCGCCTCTCTTAATGTACAGTTCACATAACAAGCAAAACAGATTGAAAAAAAAAAAAAAAAAAAAAAAAAAATGACTCACATAACGAGTGATGACAATTTAGTGCGGCATCACCAGCTGTTTGGGCACGGTGGGGGAAACATTCAACATTATGAACACCTTTCATTGTCAGCAGCAGCATATGAACAATGTCTTTAATACATACTACAGTCTAGGTTTAGTACTATTTCTGCTAGCATCTTACTGCAGCTTGCGATCACACACACAATTTTTGTAAACTTGTGTCCTCACAGTTTTTTTGTGTGCAAATTTTAATAATCTTTCTAGAAATGTCCCTGAAGAAAAAGCCACACGAAGACGACCATAAGAGAAAGAAAATGACCTTCAAAATGAAAAGTAAAATCAATGAAAATCTTGAATGTGGTGTGAGCGTTGCTAATTTAGCACGCACATACAGTCGATCTACATCAAATATTTGCCCTATCCTCAAGAACAAGGATAAGATTAAGGAGATGATGCTTCAAATGGAGTGACAGCGGTATCTATGACGAAAGGTTGCTTCTTATATGGGTAAATGAAAAGCAATTGCAAGGTGACAACAAGAACGTCGTTTGTGAGTAGGCGTGAATGATTTCTGCTGACCTAATTAAGAAGACGCCAGGATCATGAGCAGCCGGAGAAGGCTTTAAGAGAAGCCGTTGGTGGTTCAGGAAGTTTAAAAGAACAACTGACATCCACAGTGTTGCGAGGCGGCGAAACAGCCAGCTCAGACATAAAGTCATCAGGGAACTTCATCCGCAACTTCAAGATCTCGTAGATTCTGAGGGTTATCTGCCGAAACAGGTTTTTAATCATGGCGAGAAGGGTCTATTCTGGAGAAAGATGCCAAAGCATACCTTAACAAGGTACAATGCATTGCCCTGTCACAAGCCAGTGAAAGATAGTATCTCACTGCTATTCTGTGGCACTGCAAGTGGTGATTTGAAAACTAAACCACTGCTTGTTTACCATTCAGAAACTCCACGAGCCTTCAAGAAGTGTAAAGTCCAGAAGAGCATGTTAAATATAATGTGGAGGTCCAACATCAAGGCTTGGGGGACATGTGATACTTTTTGTGAATGGGTCAATGAAGTCTGTGGTCCTTTGGTGGAAAAAATATGTGCTTGAGATAAATCTGCCACTCTGTTTCTTGCTTGTGATGGACAACGCTCCCACACATTCTCCAGACCTACAAGACCACCTCCTTGGAGAATTCCAATTCATCAAGATCCAATTTCTGCATCCCAACACCACTCTAAGAAGCTCTACACTAAAGCACTCTTGGAGCATTGCTTTTAGTTGACTGAAGCTACCAATCTCACTCTCGGAGAGTTTTGGAAATATCACTTAAACATCATTGCCTGCGTCAAGACGATAGAAAAGGCTTGGGATGGGCTTACCAAGAGAACTCTCACTTCTGCTTGGAAGAAGCTTTGGCCGTAGTGCATTGTCGAAGGTTACTCTGAGGCATATAGTAAGTACTTGTTGGGCCTGTAGTCAACGAGATTGTGTCTTTGGCCAAGAGCATGGGACTAGAAGTGGATATCAATGAGCTTTTGGAAGATCACAACCAAGAAATGACCACCGAGCTTATGGAGTTGCAGTGTGTTTAACAGCAGGAAGTTGTGAAGAGGAGTTCTTCAGAGGAGGAGGAGGAAGAGGAACAATAAGAGAAATGGGGAATTGATTGTGTTGTACATCGAAAATCATCACCACAATAAAGAAGTGCTACGCATGCTACAAATTTTTATTTGACGATAATGCTGTATTGCATTTTCGCCAGGAGTTGAAGCATCAGCAGAAACAAATGACTATAAATAGCTTCTAAGTAAAAAAGAATGAGTTATGTATCATGAATAATAAAGTACATAATACTGTATGTATAAAATTTTCTTTGAATAAATGGCAGGAATAAGTTAAAATTTTCAATAATTTTTCTGCGTGGAATGCATTATCATATTTTACATTAGTTTGTACGAGATAAATTGTTTCGCTTAACAAGTGTTTCACTCTATGAGTAAGATTCTGGAACGAATCATGCTCTCTGTGTGAGGTTCCACTGTATAATGTTACTGTAATGACATGCCAATTGAATTAATGGATGTAGTTATTTGTATGAAAGCCAAAACTCTACTAGCATAGCAAATCTGTGTTTGAGAACAGTTTTACAGATTTTGAGGAATAAAATTAGTTTCACAGTATGGTCAGAGGACTGTTCAAGGCTTTAGTGGCTAGGAGTAAATTCTCACAGCTTGTTGGAATTTATGGTTATTATATATCTGCAGATTTAATAATGCTCACCCAAATTATGATACTTTCTACAAAAATTTTAATACTTTTTGGTTAAATGTGTTGTAAACACTGGGTGTGAAAAATTGGGTCAATAGGGTGTCCTCTTGTGCAGACGTAATATACATAATTTTCAAGGACTGTGTTTTTAACAATATTGCACATTTCTCGGGTGAATCCCTGATTAGTTCTGTGCATTGAGTTCAACTCTGATGAGAGACGACATAACTGCATAGCCTGTTAATGTAATGTAATACTAAACTAATGTAATACTTTGTGTGTTTTAAAAAATCAGGGCTACAGCATGTTCTGAATTTCTGAGTATTTGGGTGAGTTGAGTTGCTCAACAGATTTGAGTAATATTATTTTTGTTAACATGTGTAGATAAAAAAAGAGATGGGACCATTCTGAAATCAAATATTTTTTTTAATTAAATTACAAGTATATTCAAGAAGAAAAATGGATGAGAAGCAGAAACATTTGTTACCCAAAGTTAATGAATCTGCTGAAGTTGGAAAATTCAAATAATCCATTATATACATAATCATAGCATTTTTAGAGATTTCATTTGAAACAATACTGTGTGAAAGACCATAAAAAATTAATGATGATGTTATTTATTGTAGTAAGACACAGTGTTACCCTAAAGGATCAAATTTTAACAAAAGGTTAAAATCTGATAGATCAGTGGATCACATCACATTCCTCTTGAATTACTTCTATATGATCGGCATTTTGAACTCCCTGCTGGGATCGTCTTGCGTTAACAATTAGGTGTTCCGCTTTTGGAAGTTCTCTCAGAAGTTTTTGTTGGGGCAAATGAAAGCATACGGGCAGCAAACAGGTATGAAAACTTGTAGACTAAAAACAGCGTAATAGTAAGGCATTCTAATAAATAGTTTCAATAGGAAACATAATCCATTTCAAAGGGAAGCAGAAAGTAACAACTAGAACTATATTGATTTTTTTTTAACAATGTTGTTGTTTTTATAATCTAAAAACAAAGATGATGTGACTTACCAAATGAAAGTGCTGGCAGGTCGACAGACACACAAACAAACACAAACATACACACAAAATTCAAGCTTTCGCAACAAACTGTTGCCTCATCAGGAAAGAGGGAAGGTGAGGGAAAGACAAAAGGATGTGGGTTTTAAGGGAGAGGGTAAGGAGTCATTCCAATCCCAGGAGCGGAAAGACTTACCTTAGGGGGGAAAAAAAGGACGGGTATACACACTCTCTCTCGCGCGCGCGCGCGCGCGCTCACACACACACACACACACACACACACACACACACACACACACACACACACACACACACACACGCACACGCACACACATATCTGTGAAAGTCGAACACCTGTACTTCTTTAAAGCCAGATCTACAACTAATTTAGATACTGTGGTAAGTTAAATTTTGTTGGGGAAACAAAGTACTGTTGTGAAGAGTTGAGTGATGAAACAGTTATCTGAAAAAGTGACGACTTTGAAGTGTAATGTGTTTGTCATGACAATTGCTTTGACTTATCGAGCATAGCAAAACGCATAGTATTTCATAGATTTGAAACAAACGAGTTAAATTATGTTTTGGAATATATATTTGACACAACTGGGTATATTACTTCTTTTTGTGTGTATGAGGGAGAAATATTTTTTACACTAAGTAGCTATTAAAATTTATTTATTTGTGTACCAGCTCTGCAATGTTAAAACCATATTTCCTGTAAAGAGACTGCTTTCAGGTCATCTCAAAATAGTTAGGGAACTGTGTTCCTCCTGTAGTTCTACTGTAATACTTTGTCCCAAGATCAGTAATCCATTCAAGATATTTTGTAGCCATCATTTCGCAGACTGATTTTTTTTTTTTCCTGGCTGTCAAAATCTGTGTTGCTAAATATTTTATTTTCTTGTAAGTATTGGAAGCTCCTAGTGTTATTATTAACAATATTATGAAAAGGAAAGTTGTTACTCACCATATAGTGGAGATGCTGAGTCGCAGATAGGCACAACGGTTTCAGTTGCCTGAGACTGCAGTCTTGTGCGAGTTGCATTGGCGTGAGTTTTTGCGTCTGTCATCTATTTCATTATTATTAACAAAGAGATTTCATGCTTAGCAGGGCTGTTTCCAAAGTATGCTGTGAAATACCATAGTTCAGTGTCATTCACAAATGAATCAACTTTATAAAAACAGAAGTGAATGTTTTAAAAACTTTAATCATCACTGTTCATGTCAGGTTTAGTGCCCAAATACATAGAACCAGTTAAAGTTCTATAAGCTTTTGTAGTGATCATGTTATTTTACACTGAGGCAACTAAAGTCATGGGATAGTGATATGCACACATACAGATGATGGTAATATTGGATACACAAGGTATAAAAAAACACTGCAATGTTGGAGCTGTCATTTGTACCCGGATGAGTTGTGTGAAAGGCTTCCAACATGATTATAGCTGTATACAGGAATTAACATACTTTGAATGCGGAATAGTAACTGGAGATAGGCACATGGGACATTCCATTTTGGAAATCATTAAGGAATTCAATATTCTGAGATTCTTAGCGTTGAGAGTGTGGTGAGAATACCAAACTTCAGGCATTACCTCTCGCCATGGACAATGCAGTGGCCGAAGACCTTCACTTCAATTCAATTCAATTTTTATCATCACATAACATGCCTTATACAAGCAAAGAATGTGACATAGGTGACTTGTCAGTTTTACACTATATATAATAATACTAAAAATTGACAATAAACTAATAACATGTATGGTGTAACATCTTCAAAGAGGTATTTAAATTACAATTATAATGCATTGTTGCCATTCACAAAATCTTCTACACTGTAGTAACATTTATCATTCAGATATTTTTCCAGGTCTCTTTTGGTACCTTTTACGTTTAGGTCATCCATATCTTTTCATATTTTATTTACAAATTTCATGCCCATATAGTATCGGGTTGTTTCATATGATTTTAAACGGTGGGTAGGTAACATGTAGCTCTTCTATATCTAGTATCATATTGATGCAAGAAGAAGTTGCGCTCAAAAAGTTGTGGGTTTCTTTTCGTGAAAGTGAGAGTTTCATAGATGTATATTCTTGGAATGCTCATTAGATCTAGTTTCACAAAATAAAGGTTTACAATGTTGCTTTGGTTTTGCTCCCATCATTGCTCGGATGATTCTTTTTTATAGTCTGAAAGCTCTAAGTAAATTTGTTTTTTCAGACCCCAGAAAATTATACTATACCTAACGACTGAAACAAAATATGCATTAGATACAGTTTTTCTTACAGCTAAATCAGTAATACTATACAAGATATTCATATTATGTACAAGGCTATTCAGTCGACCCAGTATGTTGTCCACATGGTGCCTCCAAAACAGGTTTTTATTGACTAATACGCCAAGGAATTTGACACAGTCTGCAGTCTCTAATTTTTTGTCCATATACCTTATTTCACTTAGACACTTAACCACAGACAAGCAACACTGCATGAAATAACTACATAAATCAGTGTTGGACGTACAATAAATGTATCCTGTAGGACTGTGGTGAAATTTGGCATTATTGGGCTATGGCAGCAGACGATCAATGTGAGTGCCTTTGCTAACAGCATATCATCACCTGCAGTGCCTCTGAAATGCTTGTGACTGTATTGGTTGGACCTTAGGCAACTGTAAAACCATGACCTGGTCAGATGTGCCCCGATAACAGTTGGTAGGAGCTGATGCTAGAGTTAGTGTGCAGTGCAGACCCCTCAGCCATGGACCCAAGTTGTCAACAAGACACTCGTGCAAGCTGGTGGTGGCTCCATAATGGTGTGGAGTGTTTATACATGGAATGGACTGGGTCCTGGTTATGTTCGGCTACTTGGAGACCATTTGCAGCCATTGAGGGACTTGATTACCAAACAGCGATGGAATTTTTGTGGATGACAAGGTGCAATGTCATTGGTCCACAGTTGTTAGCAATTGGTTTGAAGAACATTTATGGGACATAATCAAGAGGTCAGCTTGTTCACAAAATTCTGCCCTGGCAACACTTTCACAATTGAGTGGCTATAAAGACAGCAGGCTCAGTATTCCTGCAGAGGACTTAAGAGGTCTTACTGAAACACTTCCATGCCCAGTTGCTGCACTACACTGGACATAAGGAGGTCCGACACAATATTAGTAGGTATCTCACGACTTTTGTCACTTAGTGTTTTTGGTACAGGTTTCTGCTGCACTATTGATTTATTTACTCGTAGTGATTACAAAATTACATGACAAACCTGTTCAGCGATTTTGCCATTATCAAACATATCTGTGCAAGTGGTGTAATAGATATGATATTGTTCCTTACATCTATTTTAGTTTCTCAGTCTATGTATGACAGACTTAACTTGTGTCTTAGCTGGTATGATGCAGTCCATATTTCTCCTTGGAGCATAAATATCAGTTACCATGAAATATAATTTCCATTGTAAACATATAGCATTGCTGGAGCCGAGCTCATAAAAACTGTCAAAAGAAATTTTACCAAGACCTCTAAAATCAAAGGTATCTAGAAATACAGTGATCATAACATAACAGAAAGAGAATTTATCTTTACTGTCGAAAGTGGAGCTAACATGTAAGCGTTATTGTGCCATATCTAGACATAGAAACTCACACAGGCATAGGGAACACTATTATACCTATTAAACTGTCTGTAAATGTATGCTTAATAATGGCAAAAATGCAAAAATGAGCTTGTTGTGTAACTTGGTAAACATTATGACTACATAAATCAATAGCGCAGAGGAAACCTGTGCCAAAAATGTCACTCCTCAACCTCGTGCATGCTGCAGGACCAGTAGAAAAGAAATTGTGATCACATTAATTACATTAGTTTTCAGTGTGCTTAACTGAAACTACTTTCACTGTTAAATTTTATTGCAGTCTCTTAATTTTTTTGCAAGCTATGTGGGAGTGTGGTACTTCCATATAAATGTTCTTTATGTATTTATTTGGCATTTACTTCACCAAAAATTTAGTAAACTGGAGAAAACCATGAAGAAAATATTGGAAGTTACAGAATTATCCAACTGCACACACAGTAATCAGGGTTGCCACAGGTTCTGGAAATCAAGGACTTTCAAACATGTCACGGAAATATCAGTGAAATTTGAAAAACAAAGAAACACTGGAAAAATCTCATTTTTTGTCTCGGTAGATGAAATGTGGTTTGTTTACTGAGTTGTCATGCATTGTCGCTGGCTGGGTGCAGCCGAGTGTGTGCACCACTTCCCTACTTGTTCCTACTTCTTCTCCCCTTCCTAAGATGCCCTTCAGCTTGTGGTCAGTGGTTCCACCACTTCTTGCCACTCGCCTAGCAGTTGCTGTGATAAAGAGGAGGTATGAGGAGTGTTTGGATCTGATTCTCAGAGGCTGTAGACACAGCGGCCGTAGACGGCGGTCATGATTGCCTGAGTTGTGTCTGAATGATTGTGTGAATGTGTGTGTGCTCTCGTTTCCTGACAAAAGCTATGGCTGAATATTTGATTATTAGAGTTTAATGGTCTTTTCTGCATGCCTGTATGTGGCTCAGCAATCATTTTTGTGGCGAGTTGCTACATATCCTCATTATTATTGATTCTTAAATTATTTGAACAAATTATCTGTTGCATGCATTGATTTCCGTGGTCTCCTTTCATCAACATGCTGTCTGTGACTCGTAAATAGCTGGCCACAGGAGTGGATTTTTACAGTGACCCAAAACCGGAGCCCGTTTCTGCGAGTTTATGTAATGGATCGGCCCTGCTCATCTGTAACCATTTAGTTCCCACTAATGTGCAGGACCTGCTCGTTGGGTCTAGTCTCACCGATCTGCCCACAGGCCTGGTCTGTTTCTGCGTGGCATAATACAGTGGATTTTCAGGGTTTATCCATGGATCCAGGACTGCCGGGCGTGGGCAATTGATTTCAGGAATTGTGACTGTTTCATCACAAGTACATTGTACAGTGTGGTGATTTATAGACATTTTATTTGTTCAAGTACATTTTGGCACTTCAAAAGTAGTTTATATGTTAGAAAGTACGGACAGTAAGAAGGAGAAAATTGTCAATCGCTGGCGGGCAGTTTGTACACTATGTACTCATATATTTCTTGAAAGAAAAATCACACAATACCTGTAAGATAATAGATACAACACAGTGGGTAATAATCGTCAATAATGAACATAGTAGAACTAACGTTTTATTGGCGGTCACCTAGTGTGGGTTTATACAATTCTTCACCACCTTATACACTTTTTTCAAGAGGCCTACTTCTTTTTGCGGTTATTTCTGAAATCAGTGATGGCATTTTAAATCTGTCTTGCAACTTCAAGGAAATGTGTATTTTTGTCACCAAATGCGTTTAGTTTTATTGAAATAAAATAACATCAGTGGTCTTGATTTATTTATCGCGTCCAAGACATCACTTTTACAAATACTTTAAGATTACAGTAAAGGGAAAATATAAAGCATAAAGCAATACAATACATGGTACTGAGATAAGTGAATATTTAATAAAGCAAAATACAAACACACAGGAAACAATGTTCATTTAAAAGAACTGGTATGATTCTGTCTGGGATTACAATATTTATGTTCCATGCGAAGCCCAGTATACTGCAGCTTCTATTGCCTTGTCATTTGCTGTTAGTAGGTCTTGTATCGTGCAATGTTCATCCAGTTTCCTGCAGACTAGTAGTTATTGCGGATCTTGAAGTTCTCCACATTCACAGAGCTCGCCCATACTGATATAGCCCCATTTCTTCAGGTTTACTGTGCGTCGTGATACTCTCGATCTTAATCTATTCAAGGCTTTCCAGATCAGATATGGAAGTTCGAATCTGGCTGTAGGTTCTTCCTGGGAACTATTCCCTGGCCTTCCTGGTTCCGGGTTTTGCCACAGTTCTTCTCGTCATGCTTTACGCAGTGAAGAGAGAGGATGTTTTTGCATGAGACCGTTTTAAAAAATTCAATAAATGTCACATTTTTTGGGACTCATGTCTAGGTTCTGCAACTCTTGGTCAAGTTCTTAGGTGAATTAGTCCCACTGGGCACATTTAAAATTAAAGCATCTTTTGAATTGGGTGGTTGTGGGTTTAACTGCTTCTACCAGACACATTATGGCTCGATGTTGTGCACGTGGGAGTAGTTCTCCCTCATCCTTCCTGGTTTGATATTCAGTGTGTTTGCTGACGAAGATGTTATCACAATTGTATCCGCGGTTCCACCTGCTGCTGTTAGAGGAAGGTGGAAGTTTGGGATCGTTTATTAATTTCAGCCCAGTCGAGTCTGCCCATATTTTGAGGTCCTCTCCACTTTTGTCTGTGTGCCTGTACCCCAGGCTGAGCTATGATAGTTGACATCACCCATTACTACTTTTGTTGGTTGTAACCCAAAATTGGATGGTTCATTGAATCTGAACTCACTGTTCAGTGGCTTATAGATATATATCAATGTACAGGATTGCACCTGTACAGTCAAGATTTCGATGTCTCCTTGAGATGTCTGTTCGGTAGATATAATATCTAAGTCTATTTTCGCAAAGACTGCATTGCCTTATTGCCCACGTGGTCTTTCAGTTACTAATTTCATTGCATGGATCTTCTATTGTTGGGGCCACTATGGGTCTTTTGAATTATTAGGAGATCAAAGTTGTCATTTATATGCTTCGGCGAGTAATACCTCTTTCTCATGTGAGAGCCCTTCGGTTTTTATGGACATTATTGTCAAAGTTGGCTTTAATAAAAGCCATGTGGTGGTGTCTTGTGTTGAAAGGATTGACCATTAGGCAAAACCCTAACGTTGTCTAGGGTACACCTGATCGCTGTCATGATCTTCGAGGAGGCTCCTTTCGTTTACCCCCGTGGTCTTAATGAAACACACATACCATTTGGCTTGCTTTCCTCATCTAAAAACAGTTCATTACAAAAGATGTTGGTTGTTAGTACTTAAGATTTTTGCACACATCAGGAAACACCATCTGCTTGCAAGTTTTTTTTAGATATTTCCTCATTTGCACTGTTGTTTCTTGTACTGTAGGTGCAAAGACAGATTGTCAACTTTTGTCTTAACTTACCCTTGAGATCTCAAAATTTGTTAGGGAAAAATGCTAAAATGTGTCTGGAACTCAGGAAATTTAACTTAGGGAAACTTATGGCAACCCTGAGTAATAAATTGCACTCAACAACAGCTGCAATGTCATTTAGTGTTATGTTGTTTAAATGGCTGAATAACAACTCACTAATTCATATTAATAATGATAGTTATTTATAGAGTAATTAAAGCAAACTAACATGTCCAACGTCTGAAATTCATATGTGAATAATATTAAATACGTTGGACAGCAGATGTTCCAGTTTTAGACTGGTAACTTGTTTTTGCTCGTATGTTGTTTGCTTTTGCTGATTGCTCACCACAATGTTTGTATATGTAAAGTAAAGGTTTCAGGGTGACTTAATAGCAACTAAAATCAGTGCTCATGGGAGAACCTGATGATCAGGAGCCATACTGAAATAATTCTAAAATTGGAGGGATTTGTTTTTGAGATACATAATTTGTTTGTACCTGTTGCTTTGTTAAAATTTTAATTGTCTGTTTTATTACAGCATCTCCACAGGCGACGTTACTTAGAGGGGTTTCTCCAGCGCAAGGAAAGCAAATAATTTTACAGAAGTCAGCCAATTCCACTGGATCAAACCTAGTAACATTTGTGAAAACAAGCCAAGGAGTCACTGTTGCGGTATGTATTGGCAGTCATTTAATTTTGATACAACTAGTCCACTTCCATAATAGTTCGGCATAGACACTTCATTTAATGAGTTCTGTATGATTTTTGTGTGTCTTCCAAATGTACGTAAGTGTGCATGCGAAAAAACGGCTGTTATGTGTGCCTATGGGTAAAATACGCCTAGTATCTAAACTTGGATTATATGTGACACTGGCAGAAAATCGAAATCCCACCCATCACACAACTGGAATGACTCTAACAAAATGACAAATGTTACATTTTATGTTTTCCTTGAACAATTCTAAAACTGTGCCTTCTAGCAAACATGGCTCCCCGTACAAAATTAAGCTAAATCAAATTTCCTACAAAAAAAGGTCCTATTTATTTTTTCCCTATGCCTAATAGTTTCAGCATTACAGGAAATAGAAAAATCGCAGGTTATTAAAAGCAGTGTTTTAACGGTATAAATTTTATGTTTCTGTTAAATTGACTGAGTTAAAAACAAATACTAAATGTGTGTACCATCTCTAAGTGTCACAGAGCTGACCCATAGTATGGGATAAATAGTGTTCTGGGGGTGTAACAGGGTGGAGGGTAAAAGCTCAAGGCAAGGTGGGTCACCGAATTGCAGTCATACACTTACCTCCTTCATAGGTCTGCCAGATGAAGAGCAAGCTTGCAATTCCTCATTCTCTCTACTGCAGTTCGTCACAAAAAGCGACTGGAGGGGGTCGGGGGGTGGCAGATGGAACTTATTTTCCACAAAGTGTGTTAACACTACATTGTATACATATACGAGTTGCTAATAATACAAACATAAGGAAAGCATATGGACAAATTCTGCATAAATCTCTGCACACTTTTCTATCCTGCTACAGGGGAAACTGACTCGTAGTTATCCTGTAGGCCAGCTGTAGCATTCTTCCAGGAGAGACATCTTCCTCTACAATAAGCACTGGTTGCTTTTCATTTTGCCAGCAGACCATACCTGCAGAGAATTTTCTGTCCAGTTTCCTCATGTGAGTAGAAAAAAATAACTTCACTGAGGTAATGATTATACAGGTTGAGTCACCTAAAACTTGCACTGCAAATATTGTGGAAATGGAAAGTGCTATTGATGTGCAGTTTCCACAGAATTGATTGGTAGTCAGGAAACTGTTCTCATGCTCACAGCCATGTCTTCCTCCCCCTACCCCCTGCCCCCCCCCCCCCCTCCCCACCCAAATTGACTTATCCGGATGATTAACTGTTCAGTTGTAGCATATTGCCTGGCGTTCCCACACTACTGTACTTATTGTTCACCTAGGGAATCAATTGCACGAGTACACAAGTGGCTTTGGTTCCCTTGATGGAGTCATGAATTCACTTATGATTCACTTTCCCCACAGTGTGCATTTACAAGAAGAGTCTACCATGTCACCCAACAATATGCCATATACTATACACATCATGTGACAGACAAAACTGGATATACTGTGTAGCCATCACAGTAAGGAGGTGACCTTTGTAGTGTGACACCACAGTGTATATTACACTAATGTGGAAATCTTTACCAGAAGTAGATTCATTGTATATCACTTAGCTGTATATACATAATGAGTAATGGCTAACTGCCTAAAGCACGACCTGCAACATGTCATCAGATATAGTTTCCAGTTTGCTTTACGATAAAATGCTTTTAGTAAAAGGAATGAAATCCTCTACAGTATTTCAACATTTCTTCACCCATTAGTATTATTAAAGCCTACTATGGGCGGAATAGGGCTACATCACTCCAGGCCCTAGAAGAGATCAAACAGGAGAACTTCCTGTAGGCAAAAGCTATATCTGCTCCAGTGTCTATAAAAAGAAGAGACTGTGAAGGAAGAGGGTCACCAGCCCACACCCTTCGTCTTTTCAAAGACCTGCTGGTCATTGAAGAAAAACTGTTGCCTTCATCATACGATCTAAATCTGTTGGTAGCATATTGACTGGCCTTCCCACACTACTGTATTTAGTGTTCACCTAGGGAATCAATTGCACGAGTACACAAGTGGCTTTGGTTCCCTTGATGGAGTCATGAATTCACTTAACTCTTTACAAAACCAGACAAGATACATCAAAACGTACTAAAATATCGGTCATTTTGCAATCAGGCCATAAAATCCTTAGTTCCTAAGATGGTCTTCATATTAGCCTTTCAGGGGGCTTATCAGTGAAGTGACGTGCTGAGCTATATGACACGTTACTCCTGTTTTTTGCACATAATAGGCATTTTGAATTTTGATAAGACTGTATAGATTTGGTGAACTAAAAGAGTGAAAGTGAAGTCTCTTAATTGTTTCCTATCCTATCTTGGAGAATTGTCACTGAATCTGTGATTAGCCATATTACAGTGTGCCTTAAATATATAAACGGCAGGCTGTCAGGTTTACCGCAGAGAGTTAAAAGCTAACCTCCACTGCTGAGATATTTACTGTAGGCAAATGAGCCTCCGTCAACACCCAACATGTTGTGAGCTCTTCAGTAGATTTCAAGTTGGTTTCTAAATTACTTCTGTCATTGCACTGATAGTAAACAGTGGGAGAAATATGACAGAACTAAAGTTCATACCAAGAACATTTAATTCTGCAATCTTCACAACTTTTAGGTGATATTAATCACTGAACATCAAGCAATACACTTTTGATCTTTCTAGTGAAGTTCCACAGTTTACTGGGGAGTGATATAACAGTGTTCTCTATGAGACAGTCCAGGTGACCACCATCCAACCACTTCCCTTCAAATAATGTGAAAACTGTTCCCTCGAGACAAAATCAGTGTAGAAACAGTGTCTATGTTCAACTGTTATTCAATCATCAGTGAATTTGATAAAACTTGACCACTAATTTACTTTCCAAAATTGTTTGTAAGAGAGTTCTATAACTGGATGATAGTTATTAGCTACTCCTGCCCTGTTTCTCATGAAATAGCAGTTTTAATTTATGTAGAAATATTCCATAATTTGCTGAAGAGTTATATGTATGAACAACATTGTAGTGTTCTGTTAACTGTAACTACCAACATTATGTGAGCGTTTAGTTAGTGAGAATGTACTGAGTTTTAATTTTTGAATAGGGACTTGTTTCCTTCTCGTCTTTGACCACCTCCTCCTCCTCCTCCTCCTTCTCCTCCTCCTCAGTCTCCTTTGCACAGGTTTGGCTTTCCTGACCTTCAGGCACAATTTGCCTTGTTAGACTAATCTCCATTTTCTTTATGTACTTTTGAACAAGTGTCAGCCAATTGGCCAGAGTCTTCAGTCATCTGGTCTGCATAAGATTTGACCATACCATCTTTGTCTGAAAACAGTTCACATTAAAGGTCAGATTACATGTTCAAAACTACTTATCCTCAAGAATTACCCCGCTTGAGACGTCACAGTGCATTTCCTTTGATTACACTTTTTGCTCATGTGTCTTCCCTGTGTCCCGTATCTCACTGTTATAGATCATTGTTGGACTAACGATTCTTCCATATATTTTCATTTGATTTGGTTCCTTTTGATTGGAAATAGACCCATATAGATCAATCCTACCCAACAGTGTATTCTGTAGTAGTTGTGCTGATGGTCATACCAGCACTCTAATGCCTCTCACCACTTCTTCAGCATCTCTTGACTGTTTTGTTTGCCTTACATCAATACCTTGTCATCAGCTTACAAAATATTCCCATTACTTTTATAGTGGGGCACTCGGATAATTCATAACAATATTAAACAGGAGTGGGCACTAGACCGCTGTATAGATATACTCCAACATTTACATCGAAACTCTCATTGTCCAGCTGGGTTCCAGACATGTATAACATCATCATTGTACATATCTGCAATAATGCTTACATAATCTTAAGGTACATTGTGTTCTTGAGCATGCCATATTAATGCCTGAAGCACGCAGTCAGAGGCTTTTCTAGATCAGTAAATCACAGGCACAGATTTACCCTTACCTATGACTATTCTTACAGCATGTACTTCGTGTGGTGTGTTTGCCTAGACAGAAACAACGTTGGCTTTCTGTTATTGTTCTTAGTTTGACAGAACGTGTTTATACTTTTATTCCCAGATTTTTAAACTATGTGAAGTTAGTTTCTCTCTGTATAATTTCTGCATGTGCAGATCTTTGTTTTTATGGAAATATGCCCTATACTTTCTCCTCCATGTTTGTATCTGGCATTTCTTCAATTTAAAGATGTTATTGCAAATGTCGGTGAGTTGTGATGCCATTCAATGTGAAGAGTTCTATAGTTTTATAGGTATTTGGTCTGGATTAACGACTGTAACATTTCCATATTTTGATACAGGTTTGTTTACTTCCTCAGTAATTTAATATATAGGGTCTTGGATCTTGAATTTTTTGGTGGTGTCGTTATCGTCTTCAGTCCAAAGATTGTTTTGATGCAGCTCTCCATTCTGCTCTCTCCTATGCAAGCCTCTTCATCTCTGAATAACTACTGCAATCCACAGCCTTCTGACTCTGTTTACTGTGTTCATGTTTCTCACACCCCACACTTCCCTCCATCCCTTGGTGTCTCAGAATGTGTCCTTTCAGCCAATCTCTTCTTGTAATCAAGTTGTGCCACGAATGTATTTCTCCCCAGTTCTGTTAAGTACCTCCTCAGTAGTTATGTGATCTAGCCACCTAATCTTCAGCATTCTTCTGTAGCACCACATTTCAAAACCTTCTATTCTTTTCTTGACTGAACTGTTTATTGTCCATGTTTTGCTTCCATACATGGCTAACCTCTATACAAATGCTTTCAGAAAAGACTTCCTAACATTTAAATCTATATTTGATGTTAACAAATTTCTTTTCCTCACAAGGGAACCTCCTGATCGCACCCCCCTCAGATTTAGTTATAAGTTGGCACAGTGGATAGGCCTTGAAAAACTGAACACATATCAATCGAGAAAATAGGAAGAAGTTGTGTGGAACAGTGAAAAAAATTAGTAAAATGTACAAACTGAGTAGTCCATGCACAAGATAGGCTACATCAAGGAGAATGTGAGCTCAGGAGCACCGTGGTCCCGTGGTTAGCGTGAGTAGCTGCAGAATGAGAGGTCCTTGGTTCAAGTGTTCCCTCAACTGAAAATTTTACTTTCTTTATTTTCCCAAAGTTATGATCTGTCCATTCGTTCACTGACGTCTCTGTTCACTGCAATAAGTTTAGTGTCTGTGTTTTGCGACCGCACCGCAAAACCGTGCGATTAGTAGACGAAAGGACGTGCCTCTCCAATGGGAACCGAAAACATTTGATCGCAAGGTCATAGGTCAACCGATTCCTCCACGGGAAAACACTTCTGATATATTCTATACGACACTGGTGACGGCATGTGCGTCACATGACAGGAATATGTTGTCGACCCACCTAACTTGTACACTTGGCGAATGGGTGAAAAGATTCTTCTACCTTGCCCGATTTAGGTTTTCTTTTGGATGTGATAATCACTCCCCAATAAGTGATGAAAACATAAGAGTTTGTCACATAAACTGAAAATAAAAAATTAAACTTTTCACTCGAGGGAAGACTTGAACCTAGGACCTCTCGTTCCGTAGCTACTCTCGCTAACCACGGGACCACGGCGCTCCTTCAGACCCAGTGTCCTTGATGTTGCCTATCTTTGCATGGACTACTCAGTTTGTGTATTTTACTAATTTTTTTCATAGTTCCACACAACTTCTTCCTGTTTTCTCGATTGATCTGTGTTCAGTTTTTCAAGGCCTATCCACTGTGCCAACTTATAACTAAATCTGAGGGGGGTGCAATGGGGAGGTTCCCTTGTCAGAAACACTTTTCTAGCCATTGCCAGCTATGTATTATATTGTCTCTGCTTCGGCTATCATCAGTTATTTTGCTACCCAAACAGCAAGAATCATCTGCTACTTTAAATGTCTCATTTTCTAATCAAATTCCCTCAACATCACCTGATGTAATTTGAATCCATTCCATTACCCTTGTTTACCTTTTTTGATGTTCATCTTATATCCTCCTTTCAAGACACTGTTCATTCCATTCAGCTGCTCTTCCACATCCTTTGCTGTCTCTGACACAATTACAATGTCATCAGCAAACCTCAATGTTTTTATTTCTTCTTCCTGAACTAGTCCAAATCTTTCTTTGGTTTCATTTACTGCTTGCTCAATGTACACATTGAATAACATTAGGGATTGTCTATAATCCTGTCTCCACTCCCTTCTCAACCACAGCTTCCCTTTGATGCACCCTCAACTCCTGTAACTGACCTTTGGCTTCTGTACAAGTTGTAAATAGACTGTTGTTCCCTGTAATTAACACCTGCTAACTTCAGAATTTCAAAGAGCGTATTCCAGTCAACATTATCAGAAGCTTTCTCCAAGTGTACAAGTGATATAAACAAATGTTTACCGTTCCTTAACCTATCTGCTAAGATAAGTTGTAGGGTCAGTATTGCCTCTTGTGTTCTTCTGTTCCTCAGGAATACAAACTGATCTTTCCTAAGGCCAGCTTCTACCAGTTTTTCCCATGACTAATTAAACTGATAGGTAATATTAACAACTGTCAGCACCTGCTTTCTTTGGAACTGGAATTATTACATTTTTTATGTCTGAGGGTATTTTGCCTGTCTCATACATTGTGCACATCAGAGGAAATAGTTTTGTCATATCTAGCTCTCCCAAGGCTATCATAGTTCTGACGGAATGTCTACTCTGGTACCTTGCTTTGACTTCGGTATTTCAGTGCTCTGTCAAATTCTATGTGCAGTATCGTATCTCCTCTCTCATCTTCATCCCCTTCCCTTTCTATAATATTGCCTTCAAGTTAATCTCCATTGTATAGACCCTCAGTATACTTTTCCACCTACCCGTTTTCCCATCTTTGCTTAGTACTGGTTTTCCATCTGACGTTTTGATATTCGTACGGTTTCTCTTTTCTTCAAAGACTTCTTTAATTTTCCTGTAGGTGGTATCTATCATCCCCTAGTGATATATGCCTCTATATCCTTAAATTTGTCCTCTGACCATTCCTGCTTGGCCATTTTGCACTTCCTTTCAACAATATCATTTTTTAGACTTTCGAATTTCCTTTCCCTGCTTTATTAGCTTTGTTTTCTGTTTTCTTCTTTCATCAATTAAATTCGTTATCTCTCATGATATCTGAGTATATCTGCTAGGCCTTGTATTTTTACATTATTGATGCTCTTCTGCCTTCACTATTTTATCTCTCAAAGCTACATAATCATTTTCTACGGTATTGGTTTCTCCTGTTCTAGTCAACTGTTGCATAATGTCCCCCCCCCCCCCCCCCCTCCCCCCAGAAACTGTCAATAATGTCTGGTTCTTTCAACTTATCCAAGTTCAATCTCCTTGATTTTCTATATTTTTGCAATTTCTTCAGTTTTAATATACAGTTCATAACCAATATACTGTGGTCAAAGTCCAAATCTGCCCCTGGAAATGTCTTACAATTTAAAATCTGGTTCTGAAGTCTGTCTTACCATTATATAATCAGTTTGAAACCTTTTGGTGTCTCCAAGTCTCTTCCACATATATAACTTTCTTTTGTGAGACTTAAAACAAGTGTTAGTGATGATTTAAATTGTGCTCTGTACAAAATTGTACCATATGGTTTGCTCTTTCATCCCTTTCCCCAGTCCATATTCACCTTCTGTTTTTCCTTCTCTTCCTTTCGCTACTACAGATTTCTGCTCCCTCATCACAGCTAAATTTTTGTCTCCCTTTACTGTCTGAAGAATTTTTGTTATTCCTGTATACATTTTTTAATCTCATCACCATCTGCAGAGCTAGTTTGCATATAAACTTGTACTACTTTGGTGTGTGTGGGCTTCGTGTATATCTTGGGCTACAATGATGAGTTCACTATGCTGTTCATAGTAGCTTACCTGCATTCCTATTTTCTTATTCATTATTAAACCTGCTCCTGCATTACCCCTATTTGAGCTTGTAATTTTCACTAACTTGTCTAATTCTGAATTCTTTGTTGACTAGCTGTTTTTAATATACCTACTAATATCTAAATATAGCTTTATCCAATCTTAACAGCAAATCCTCTTTATTTTTTGGACCTGGGCCTGAATTAGATTCATATTTGCTGCATTTTATGCACATGATTTATCAGTGCAGTGTCCCGCCTTTGCTTCGGAACCAACTGGTCAGATTTTCTGTATCAAATACAACAAATAATTTTTCAAATTTACGTACAAGATGAATTAAGCCATTTGCGAACAGCTTTCAAGACAAATGGGTACACTGACAAGGAAATAGATTGAGCACTCCACCCTAGAAGAAAAGTGTCCGAAAATACATGACAACAACAACCAATGGCTGGAAAAGTTTTTCTTCCATTTATTCATAACATCGCGGACCGTATTGGTAAAGTTTTGGACAAGTTTCAAGTGGAGACAATCTTTCGACCTACCAAGAAAATTAGTGAAAGTTTAAGATCGGTGAAAGATGCACGACACCCCTTAGCTACCCCAGGTGTGTGTAAAATTCTGTGTAGCTGTGGCATGGTTTATATTAGAACAACTAAAAGGAGTGTTAATACCCGCCTAACGGAACACAAAAGGAACTGTAGATTGGGACAGATTGAAAAATCAGCTGTAGCGGAACACGTTTTCAAAGACGGTGATCACGAAATAAAATTTAGTGAGACAAACGTGATAGCTAGGACCTCACTTTATTACACTCGCATGTATAGAGAAGCTATAGAGATCTATAAGCACGGAAATAATTTTAATAGAAAAGGAGGAGGATTAAAACTAGACAAGGTATGACGTTCGACTTTGTACCAACGACGTGACAATCGATTACCTGTAATCGAGAGAGATGGCACTGACCAGAGATAATTTTAAAGTCTAAAGCACGTGACAAGTGGTGGCGCCATCTAAGCGCTCTATATAAGTGGGACCACCAGCGCCTAGCCGCTAGTCGCCGACTCGCCTCAGAAGATGTTGCCCGCAGCCGGCAACGAAACGTCAGGAAGGAGAAATAGTTTTATATATGGACCACGGCAATTCAGCCCGGAAGTTTTAATTAATGAATTTTTCAAATTCCTTCTGCTTTGCAGTTCATTAGCTTTTGATGAAAATTCCGGTGTTATTTACAGTGGCCTATCTCAAAGATCACAAAATGTAATAATGCTTAGTATTTGTTGCAGTTGTGTATATACAGTGTACCCCAGGAGGAATGATCAGTATTTAAAAATAGGAAAAGAATGATCATTCAAGGCAAAAAAAGTGTTGTGAACATGGCTGTAACATGCATACCTTAAGAGTTATGAGTACTTATTCCTCATTACTACCATAAACCACATCTATGCATGTTAGAGCCCATATTTCCTAAACTTTTTTACTCTGAATGATCATTCTTGACATATCCTTGAGTATTGGGCATTCCTCCTGTGATACCATATATGTTAAACTATTATGGTTGAGATTCTTTTAGTCTTTTGTGAAAAGAAGTGTAGATTCATATGACTGACTTAATTTGTTGTTGTTACATTTACAGATGCCAAAGACTTCGGTGGTGCAAGCAAAACCGGGAACTGCAGGTCAAGTAACAGCAATTCAAACTGGGCAGAAAACAATCCCAGCTGCTACAATTGTAAAGCTTCTGAGTGGTAATCAAGGCACAGGTAAGCGTTTTGTAAACTCTAGGATTTATTTATCCTTCATGATGGTGTGGATGCCTATGTCCAAACTCAGTGGGGGTTGAGTTGGATGGGGTGGGAAAAGAGGGGGAGGAGAGAGGGGGGGAGAAGAGGGGGGGTTTGAGGGTGGGTGGCTAGTGGCTTAGTGAGAAGCAGCCAGTTTGTTGGCTAGGAATAGAGGAGGGAGGGAGGGGTGGCAGGTGCACTGGCTAGGCAAGTGATTTCACAGTTGTTGGAACTGATGGGGAGCTGCACATATTGAAGGTTACATTGGGATGTGAATTTGGGAGAGGGTGACAGGACGGAGGAAGGGGAAGCTGTTGGCTGGGGGGGTATGGGGACAGTCAGTTACCAGAGATGGAGACCAGGGTGATTATGGGAGTGAAGGATATGTTGCAAGAATAACTCCTGTCTACATAATTCAGAGAAGCTGGTGGTGAAGGGAAGGATCCAGATTGCCCTGGTTGTGAAGCAACCATTGAAATTGACCATGGTGTGCTCAGCTGCAAGTGGCCAGATTTGTTCTTTGCAACAGTTTGGCAATGGCCATTCATTGTGGTCGAAGGCTGGCTGGTAGTCATACTGACATAAGGATCTGCAGCAAAGCTGGTGTATGACATGGGTGCTTTCACTGGTGGCCCGGTCTGTCATGGGGTAGGTTACGCATTTGACAGGACTGGAGTAGGAAGTGCTGGGAGTGTGTATTGGACGGGTTTTACTCCTTGATCTGCCACAGGGATGTGATCTCTGTGCCAAGGGACTGAAAAGGGGTGGGGGGCACAGGGATGGACTAGGATGTTGTGTAGGTTGGGTTGGTGACAGAATACCACATTAAGAGGGGGAGGAAGGATCTTTGGTAGGATGTCCCTCATTTCAGGGTGTGATGAGAGATCCTGTTGAAGAATATGGTTCAGTTGTTCCAGCAGTCCAGGCTAATATGGGGTGCCGAGGGGGGTGCTGTTGTGGCTTATACTTCGGGGTGGTGGGACAGTTGGGGGTTTCTTGTGATGTAGCATGGGGAATCTGCTCACAGACCATCCCCTTCAGTGGCACACTCATCCGTAACATCACCGTTGTTGTCATGCATTGAAGGTATTGATTGCATGTTGCCACTGCTGTACTTAACATACAACCAGAATCTCTTTGGGTTTTCTGACCAACTTAGAGAGAGAGAGTTCCAGTGTGGAAACTGTTGCAAGTATGTAACATTGAAGTTTGTGCTAGATTTTCAGCTTCTGTAAAACTTAGCCATTCTTGGGGGTTGTGTGTTCTTTTGAATAGGGTGTGTGTGTGTGTGTGCGTGTGTGTGTGTGTGTGTGTGTGTGTGTGGGTTTTTGTTTTTTTTTTTTTTTTTTTTTTTTGCTTCTGCAACAGTGTCCTTACCAATTTTGTGTATCATGGGGATCAGTATCATCTCATATTAATTTATTTGGAATATATCTCTTTTGCCATTGACACTAGTTCTCTGAGTTTAAACCTCACATCACGGTTACGTAGTCAGATTTGAAGTGGTAGAGACTCTGTCTTATGAAAGCAACAAGAAAATTTGTATCTGCTTTTAAATAGGTGTATTTTGCATTTAAAAAGTCCTTCCTTCATTTTAGTTACTACTTTTTAGCATTTATTTAACTCACCCCAAATTTTCTGTTGTTCGCTCTGTTCTATCTGTTTCTACATTAGAATGAGGTGTACCTACAGACAATACAATCCTTCTATGTGCTTCATTATCCCTAGGTCAACTACATGTTCCTCTAAAGTAGCAAGTGCAGTGCCTGGTGAGTGTACCATAGATGCTGCTGCCGCTGTAAGTTGACATGCCACAGCTGCAATCTAAAACAGCTTTTGTCGACTGGTTGTGGGGTTATTACAGGAGAAGCCATCTGTAGTCAAATTCAGACTCTCAGACTAGTTAATTTCATCTCCTTCATGATTTTAGTTGGATTCAATAATTGTTGATTGGCTACCCAAACTTCTTCAAAGTTAGTGATTTGCAGTTCTAGCAATTGATTTATACACTACAGCATAATTCTGGTTGTTGACCTTCATTACTATTGACAACATATATCAACTCGCACAAATCTGTGTTGTCAAAATTCACCAAATCTCTGTAAAATTTCAAATTTCTGTTTACTACTGCTGCTGTTCTTTGCAAATTTTATGAGGGTTGGAACTTTAATAGTCGCGACTATTTATTTGCAGCTCGTACAAAATAGATATGTGTTTCAATGTTTTACTGACCAAAGTAGTCACCAGCATTCTGTACAACCCGTTGCCAGTGATGTGCAAGACATAGGATACTCCTAGCAGTGCCGCTTATGTTGACAATTCGAGCGGCGCAGTCTATTGCCCGACGAATTTTTAGCAGTTCTGAAGTGTATGCCGTGAAGTGTTTCCTTCAGTTTAGAAATAGAGTTGAACCTATTGAGGGCTTAAGTCAGGGAAGTGCAGTAGGTGGTGTAGCACTTAGCAACCACATCAGTCAAACAAATCAGTGACAGCTTCCACTGTACATGCTTGAGCATTGTCCTGCAAAACACTGGTCAGTCTGTTTCTAAACTGGGTGTAGGCTGTGTTCCAAAAATTAACAGCATAGATACAGAAGTGAGAGAGTCGCTGAAATGATATGGGATTTGGGGTGGACATCATTAAAACAAAGGCATTACAAATTAGCATTGAAGAGACTGGTTGTGTGATGTAATGGATAGGTCATTGGTTCAAATCTTGTCAGGTGCTTTCAATTTTATTTTTATTTTTAAGTCTTTATTGAAATGATTTTGATCATTGTTTGTATTCAATTAACAGTTTTAAAATGTATTTCTTTTTATTTCTGTTCCTTTGTCACATCATTCTAATCATCATAACAACTTCTTCATTTGCTCTCATTTTTCTTCCCATCATTCTTTTTCCATTTGAATTCTTTGTTCTTTTAATTTTAATTGATTTTATGTATTAATCTCAATTTAATTTCTTTCATTTTATCATCCAATTTTTTGTCCATGTTATTACTTTCATTATTCTTGTGTACTTATAATCCCTTCTTTTGTTTAAATCTTGATCTGTGTTATTTTGTCCATAGTGTAGCAGGAATGTAGGGTATGTTTTAAATGTTTGTTTGATGATTACCATTCAAAAATTTCACAGTTAGTAACATAACATACATAGGCCTATTTGATACCATTGCACAGTCAGTATAGATAGATTATTTCATCTTTTGTTTTTTTAACCAATAGATTGGCATTGTCAGGTATTAAAATATTAAAATAGATTAACATAATTAAATTCACATTTACAAAAATTCCATATGGAAGAAGAACAATGTATAGAAAAAATGAGAACAAATCAAAAAGTTCATATTGTGATTAAAATGATGTGACAAAGGAATAGAAATAAAAAAAATTGCATTTAAACCACTTAATTGATGAAAAATAAGAGCAAAGTCATTTCAAAAAGTTTTAAAATTGAAAATACTAACAATAATAATAATAATAATAATAATTATTATTATTATTATTATTATTATTATTATTACTATTATTATTATTATTATTATTATTATAAATTGAAGCACCTGACAAGAATCGAATCCACGACTTTCCACGTATGAAGCCATTACTCTACCCATTACACTACACAAGTCTACACATTACTCATTTTTAACTCTGTTGAGGGTCACGCAAAATCATGAAATTCATTTTCATCAGTTACTCACAAGTGATTGCCCACCAGGGCGAATGGCTGCAGGGTGTGATACCTAGGATCTTAACCTACATCACTGTGTAGATGGTTTCAGAAAGCTGATCCCACTGGGGACCTCTCCTTGTTAGCTCAGTTGTAAACTAAATGCAGCTGCCTTCGCCCACCAAAGATAGTACAGCCCTCTATCGTATATCTCACAGCTTCCGGTGATGCTACTGTCTACAGTAAAATCTTTGAACATTAAATGTTAAGACCTAGCAAATCCTAAAAACTAATAATGCACCTGTACAGTAGTGTTAAAATGTGTATAGGTTGACCTACAGGAAACATTAAAAGTACACACTGTTAAGTATAATAAATTGGCGGCAAGTTGTTAACAAGGACATCATTAAGGTGAGCTCAGAATCCCTCTTGGACACTTTTGTCTTTTCATTTAACACATTGTCATATTCCCCTTCAAAAGTGCAGAAAATATCTCTTTCATATAACTTGGACAGCAGTGACCATTTTTCTTTAAAGTGCAGTACATTCAAGCTGCGTTTGATGCTACCCAATGAATGCTGCTTATTCTTGAGTTGCTTGGCCACTGCCGATGAGCCATCCTCTATATTCTTGTTATTCCCGTTTGTCCCACATACATCATATTACAATCCTGAGACTTTATTTCATAAATTCCTACTTTCCCCATCCATTGTTAAGTACTGTGATAAACTACATATGTACAGGTGATGTGTTAACAGTATACTTACAGCGTATCAAAGATTCACGGAAGAAATAAATGGATTGGCAAGTATCCTTAACAATATGCAAAAGAATATGGTATTTACAGTAGAGCATAAGCAATAGTGATTTTTAAATTATCTGAATTTGGAGATTGAGAATAAAAACAACAAGCATGAAATAGGAATATTCAGCAAACCCACATTCACAGGTGCAGTAATACAGACCTCATGCCTCTCCCATAAACAAAAATAGCAGTCTTAAAAAATGAAGTGCACAGGGCTAATTCCATCCCAGTAAGCCCCAAGAATTGTGATGAAGAAATGAAAACACTTAAGCAAATAGTGGTAGAAAATGGATTTGATGCAGGTGTAATATAGGATTGATGCAGTGGTGGGGCACAGAAATTAGCAAAACAAGAAAAATCTCTTAGAAATATAGTGATGCCATATTGCAGAATTATAATGTGTAAATTGGCAGGGTTATGGGGACAGTAGGAATTTATGAAGTAAAGTATCATGATTTCAAAGTGAAGTATGTGACACAAGTGGAATGAACACTAAAGTAAGATTTAAACTGCTCATTAATAAAGAGAATGGCTCTTTGGCAGTGGCTAAGCACTTTGAGAATGAGCAGCATTCATTGGGTAGCATCACAGAAAGCATGAATGCATTGCGCTTTAAAGAAAAAGAGTGGTTGCTTCCACATTTGGAGGAAGTAGATATTTATTTGTTCCTTAAGAGAGGAATGCATCAATCTGTTAAATAAGAAGATAGAAGTGCCCAAGGGGCACCAACTTATTCTACTTAACGGTGTTAAGTTTTAATGTTTCCTGTTGGTCATTGTATATGAATGTACACATTGTAACATAGGTGCATTGTTGGTTTTTAAGGCTTGCTAGGACTTGACATTCAGTGTTCAAAGATTTTACTGTACATGGTAGCACCATGGAGGCTGTGGTATATACATGCAGAATTGTACTGTCTTTGGCAGGTGAAGGCTGTTGCCTTTAATCTACAACTGAGCTTAGTGAGAATATTACACACCAACATTATATGTTAAAGGAGGATTTGTTTGTTTGACAGTGGATGTTTGCTGTTGGCTTTTTACTTTTACTTTTGACTTTAAGGTATGTTGTTCTGCAGGATAATATAGCTGTTTACGTGGTTGTCAGTTTGTTTTATAGCGCTTGATAATGGGATGGCATAGTCCTGAAACATGTTGTGGTAAATATATCACACATTCAACAACTGATGTGTAACATTCCCAGTACTGATTCATGAAACAGTTGTATGACAACAAATATTGTGTAATAGGTTCTTCTTGTTTGTTTTAGAAGGCATGCAATACTGCTTTGTGGTATAGTATCCTGAGACATTCCCATGAACTTCAGGATTTTTCCTACTATTTGCGTTCCTCAGATTTCTAGTAAATGTTCATAAGTTGAGACAGCCTTGTTCTATTTTATTATTTCGACAGATGGGGCAGTGTCAGACAAAAATCTATTAGATTTTGCTTACTCTGTTACAACTCTAATAATCCAGGGATTAAAGCTGATGGAGCAGGAAGAAGTGCGTTAAATGAGGGTACATTGATGTTGGAGATCAAATTGGTGGTGGTGGTGGTGGTGGTGGTGGTGGTCTAGGTCCAGATCCAAAATACCAGGACAGGCTGAAAATATATTCAGCCTGTCATATAGGTGGGATAGTAGTAATGGCATTTTTTCTAGAGCATCCCAGAACTGCTGTAACAGGAAAACATTAGATGCAAATTATTATATGAATGACTGTCAGTTAAAAGTGTAGGAATTGCTGACACCACTGGCATACCAGATGAAATGCTACAGTTAATTTTACATGCAGAGTTTGTCATGAGAGAGTTTTATGCACTGATGACGCAATGAACGTAACAGTGTTTACATTTTGCCCATGAAATGAAGTCAGTAAAAGAAGGTACTGTAAGGAAGTGACTCTACACAAAAGTAGTGAAATTGTTCGTATTGATTATTTCATACAGATTAAAGTTATAAATGCCTTATGGGCCAAATGCATGAGGAAAAGGTATGAGAGGATGCCCAGGTTACAAAATAACAATCAGAGTCTTTCATCAGTGGCCTTGGCAGTGGCAAAAGATGGACTTGAAGTTTTGGATTAATTAATGTGCATCTTGTTAGAAAGATTTGACTCTGTTTGCTGTTGCCTTATCTAATAAAATCTGTGGATGGAAAAGTTTTGACTCCAATGAAGAGATTATAACAGCCATGTATGGGTATTTTGCTGGCCTTAGAGAGTTGTATTTCGAGGCTTGAATCTACTCCAAGAATTTTTTTCTATCTCATGTAGGTCATATGCAACAATTATGGTGAATAAAACATGCTAACTCTATGAAACTCTACCTTAGGTTTCAGATACTAGTGCATTTGTAATAGTGTGGTTTTTGGGTAGACTTGAGGAATACCTGGCTGCTTATCTTTAAAGTATATTGTTATCATATGAAAATCTGGTATCATCATATGGAACTGAAATGAAACAAATTTCCTACTCTAATGAGTGTAGCAATTTTGATGTCAACGGAACTCTTCATGTTGATTGTCTTATGGCTTGGATATTGTAATAATTAGAGATGAAACTGTCACATCATTTTAAAATACACTTTTCGTAAATTGACGTAGTTGTTCATGTAAGTCTGCATTTGATACAGTGAACCTTTTAACTGACTTCAGGTGTTCAGATACCACAAATAAAGGGTGTGCCATCAAACATAATGGTCACTAAAGCTCCAGGTCCTGGAGGAAAGCAAACAATTGTTATTACAAAACCTGGTTTGTCACCTGCTGGACCGACAGCAGTTGGTGTCCGACCTGCAACTGGACAGCAGTTTATTGTTGTTACGACGTCACCTGGGATCCGCACCGTGCAGTCAGTTACATCATCACAAGCGGGAAATGCTACAGCTGGTATGTTAGTTTTTTGTTTTGCTATTCTGCTATTTTTCTAACATTTCTGACCAAGAGCTACAGTATGTACTCCCGGAAGCAGTTGTACAAAAAACTCAACAGCTGTGCTATATAATACAGTTGGTGTTTTATTTAGCTTCAAGTACCATTAATCATGTTCACTATTCCAAAATTATATATTTTCACTGTGAAGAAATAACTGCAGCCAGAAAATTTAAATGTGTGTGTGGAAAGCTTCTGTTAAGAGAGTTATTTTCAGTTAAATTCTTCCTTTGTGACAGTTATCTAAATCTAATAAAATGTTTTGAAACTGTGGCAAATTTTGCTGTCAACTTGATGACAGTTTATGCAGTGAGTACAGTGTCATTACAGTTGTCTATAGTTCGATTCAAATAACTTGTGACTTCTGGCAATTCTGCACAGAGTGAGTTGAGGGAAGCTTTGTTGCCAACATGAGCTGAGCATGCCATGCCTACTTTTGGTATGTGTTTGTTAACTGGCTGCTAGTGAAGCATTGTTAATCAATCAAGAAATGATATTATTGAGCAGGGTACTCACGTCATTGAGTATTTTATAAATACTCCAGTCTGTGGTGTAAGCAGTGAGACTAAGGGGAGAATCCTCACTGTTCTCTTCCTCGGACCTGTAACTTGAGGTAACAAAAATTACCAGTTCTTCAATATGTTCCTCTAGAAATCCTTTGGGGGTCCATGTTCTTTTAACACCTTTCTTGGTATGGCCCACAACTCTAGGTGAATCCAGTGGGATAAGATTCACAATACTTTCTTTAGCCATTTCCACCTCACTCAGAGTAAACTTCGTGGCATGTAACTTCTCGCCCAATAATTTCAATAGGATTGAAAGGATTGTTGTATGGAGGAAGTCTGATTATGCTATGTCCTTTTGCCATGCCCAATTTGTAAACCTGACAGCAGGTGATTTTTAATTTGCGCAGCTTTAAAAGTTCCATTCATTCCATCTTATTCATGCCATACTTAATCTTCTCCTGGGGGAATATTTCTCTGTACCCAAAGAAAAATATCTGCTGTCACCCACTGCATTTATGAAGGTTTATCTAACAAAGAGGAGTGATATGGCATTGTCTATTACTACACTTCACAATTGGAGTTGAGAAACATGGAAGCAATTGATGCCACCAGCATGTGCTATTGTTTACTTATGTGGTGGCAGCAGAAGTGCAGTATACCTACCAACTTCTTGTTTCCTGGGAGGGGAAGCACACTGTTCATACCTTGGCAACTGTATCATGTCCACTCCACCAGGCCCAACTGTAAAAAGTTGCGAGTTGTTTTAGCTACACAGTATTTGTTATCATATCTCCCTTCCCTGTTATCATGTGGAGGAATAATTGTAGAATTCATATTGTAACAGTAAAAAAGAAAATCTCAGTCTCTCTGCTCCCCAGCATAAAGTCATGACATAAAGTCCACAGTTCCAATGCTACATGTTCTAGTGGTGCGCAAGTAATAAGGTCAGTGCATGATGCATTCTACACATAGAACATACATTGTGGCATTGCCAGTGCACTGTGTGTCTGTCCCATGTCATACCCTCCAACCATTGCCTACCCTGGTAACTGGCAATACTCCGGTAAGTTCCACATTTGATCACTGTTTTTGCTTCTGACTGTCCATAGATAAATTTTTAAGCTATAGTCTGATTAAAATTACTTGATAGCTGACAGTTGTAGCAAGTTTCCTCCATAGTGCTCAACACACACACACACACACACACACACACAATGACACCATTGGCAGAGGTTGTCATGACAGTTGGTTGGGCTTGATCGGCTTGTCTAGGGCCAAAACTCTTATCTTCACTTACCTTACCTTACCTTACCTTACCTTACCCCATATAACTGGGTAAATCAGTTGAAAGGTTGAAGGAAGAACATACCATACAACCTCCAGCAGGATCATGTCTACTAGAGCACTGTGATGTTAAAGCCATCCTTTAGGCTGACGACAGCTTTGGCGTTACCTTAATGAACCCTGGAGTGACTAAATACCTTCACCATATATAAACTAACATGAAAATGGTACTAATTGTTCTAAGCACACCATGAGGTAAAAGTTAGTCAGGCACAGCAGAATGATGCCATCAGCTGGAGTGTTATGTGATACACTGCCTTAGTCACTGTACATTGCGGAAAAGTGTTCAGGTTCCCATTTGGAACCTACCATAGGCTATTCTCTCGTGCAGCCACATATCGAAGCAAATTATTTTTTGAATGAATCTGTCTGGGAAAGTGTACTGATGTGTGTTAAGTTTAGTTATATAGGTAGTATAGTTGACATTGAGACTGACAGTGTGCTGAGGGTAATGAAAACAAACTTGTTATGTCAATGAAATGACCAGGAACGCGAACAAATAATGTGTGAAAATAAGTGTTTTTTAGGTGACCATACATGTTTTAAATCCATTTATTTACTGTAACAACTGGTCACCTAAATTAATGTCATTAGCTTAAGCACCTTGAGAGGTGTGTTTGTATTTTTATTGATAATTTAGAGTTATGCAACAGTAGACAGTGGTGAATGAAAATTTGATGTTGATTGAATAATGTCTTCGTGTCTTGTTTCAGGGGTCATATCACCTAATGTAAATTCACTCACAGCACCGAATGCAGGAGCCATGAAGATGATTGTCGTTTCATCAGCTTCTGTGCCTGGAGGAAATGTTGGCAAGCCAATAACCATAACAGTCCCAGGTGGTCAAGGAGGCAGACCAAAGACTGTTACTATTGCAGCAAGACCTAGTGGTCAGGCAGTGATAGGCTCTGTTCCTGCTACAGGGCAGATTATAAGCTCAGTTCAGCCCTCACAAACTCGCATTGTGTCTACACAGGTAATTTCTGGCCACAGAATTGATTTTGCATAGTTTTTTATTTCTCTCTTATTGCTGGTACTGAATAATTTATCATAATGTTGAGGTTAATGTGAATTATCATACCTCGTCCAGAATTTAGTTTGGAGTTCTAACCCTTTCGCTGCTGTATACATGTCCTGCTACGCTGTTCCCCAGGTGCTGAGGACATGTGTGCACATGCTTGGGTTTTCATACAGTGCTATGGTTGTCTGTATGCACCCGGAGCCACTGACCTCTCACTGTTGTGGATGAGTTACTTTCGTATCCCGTGAATAAAAAAGTTTTGAGTAGTTATATACTACATATTGCGTGCTATCATTTGTTGTTTATGAAATGTGGTGACTGTTATGACCACGTGCTTCTCAATGTACAAGGATGTGAATAGGCGCAACGCAACATGTTCGACCATCCATTGGATATAAAACCCAATAACTCTGTAACAAAATATCATTTTGCTCTCAATTTTAAATAAAATTTTGACATCTTGTCTACATCTCAGTCACTGCAATGTATGAGCTAAAGTCAACCATATGGGAAGTTTATGCAATGTATCTTTACCTCTTCAAATTCTTTAAAATTTGGTATGCAGTGTTTTACTTCATTTACTGCAGCGCAGTTAGTATGACAAATAACGCAAAGAAATTCAGTTCTTTATTGAGTTAAGATATCAGACTGTAAGATGTAAAAAAAAATAATTTTTTTTTTACCATAACTTTTCTTAAGACTGGATGATAAGTATTTCTTATTGGGTGGAATATCTTCCCTCAGCACAGGCACCAGCATTTGATGAGCGTACAGCGTTAACAAAAGCTGTTGTCACCACAGAATGTAGATAGCACATCTGTAGGAGCGAAAGGGTTAATGAGCTGTGTTACATGTCTAAACCTTAAATAATTCCTAAATTCATATTGGGCAGTGGATATGCAAGCAGATCACACCAAGTAGGACTGGAATATGGCTCCTAGAATCCTGAAATATTTTCCCTCAGTTTCTTTGCCTGTTGAACACAGGTCCACATGCAGGCTGACTTAACACTGCATTGAAGAGTCATAAAAAAGTGAATTTATTGTTCAGAAAATTAACATTAAAAAAAGAGACATAGTTACAGACAGAAAGTAATGTTCCGAAAAGCGTAGGGGGAAAACAAAAATAAGAGGGGCTGTTTCATTTTAATGCAGGCTTTTTTAGCGAATTTTGATGAAATCTTCTTAGGTTATCAGCCGAATCAAGGTGTCATTCTGTACCAGTGTTTTGACAAGTTTCCAACTCTTCATCATGACTAGCAGGAAACTTCTCAAAATGTTACCATAGAACGACGACAAGCCCAGTTGGTAATGTGAGAAAACTTCATCAAGAGGGAAAAGTTGCTGGTTAATATGTGACAACTATCATGACAATAAAGACCTAGAGGTAGCTAATTTCATACATATGTTCAATTCTTTTTTTTTTACACACACACACACACACACACACACACACACACACACACACACACACACACACACACACACACCTTAATACGCTAGTGCCTTGTGCAGCTGCCGAGAGTATCCAGTGATGGGCATTCACTATCCTGATAGTGACCTTAATCAAATCACTAACAAAGTCATGTCAGTTTTGTATGTGGACTGAGGAACAGATATGATATACCATAGCAGCAACCAACCTACTAACCCTTCTCTCCTGATGTGTTCATGATTCAGTTTGTAATTGTATTCCTGCTTCATTCAGTTTTTCCCTGTAGCTGATTTGAATTTCATTCTTAGAAATTAACATTTGAAGTTCTATTAACCTCAGTTTTTAAGTTAGAGAAAGAAAATTTGTTTCACTGTGCAATACACCAGAAAGAATCAATTTTTTGCTGACTTCAAATATTGCTTAAAGTTATGTACCACTGAATACACTTCAGTGTTGCCAACATTTGCCTGTTGCCCTCTTTAATAGTAACGTGAAAGAAGGCTAATGTAATGAGTCGCAGCATTAATGACCTCTGCCATTTATATGCATGTGTTAAGTGGATGTAATATGGAATTCCGGAGTACATTCTTCGCTTGAATGTGGCAGCTATTCTTGACAAAATGAAGTTTGAAGAACTGAAAACATCGCTTTTATTCTCTGCACTGTTGCCTTAGCAGATGACCTCTTTTTAGCCTTGAATTTCTCCCAAATTTGACAGTAGTTTTTACTTCCAAGACTTGGATATTTCTCGTGGTAACTAAGTCCTGGTGAAATTTAAAGAACATAGCTCCAAGTAGACATGCAGGAAGAGCTGTGGTCCGTTAAACACTGGTATTGTACTCAGTGATGATAAAAAAAAATGCCTGATACAGTGTAGTATGTGTCACCTGCATTGGTAAAAATAGTAATTTTTGTATGAAAGTAAATTTGTTGATAATAATTTTTGTTGTATAGTGTGTCCATCATATTGTTCTTCTCATGGACACAAAAATGACGTAAACAAGCACAGCAGAATATAAAAATCCATCCGTTGTTCAGTTGCGGAAAGCATCATTCAAACCACACACAACACAATGTTGTTTAGAGGTTTTTACTTAAAATTAACTTTTCAATGTGTAATGTTCATTCAGTTGTAACAAACTGTATTTGTCTGAAATGGTTGGTTTTTAAGAGAACTCTTATTTTCGTTTTTTTACTGGTTGTCATTAAGCTTCCTGCCTAACTCCTCTCTTTACATTTGTTCGCCACTTGTAGTGGCATACTCATAGAAGTGGACAGTAGTTTGGCCAGCCATTTCCAGTCCATTTGCAACTACAGAAAAGCTTAAAATACAAACTGTGGAGTAAAGTCAACACAAGGGTGGCGACTTGTCAGGAAAATCTGGAATTCCCAGATATTGAATTTGCTGGTAAGATCAGGGAAATCCCAGGGTATTTCTGAATACTCAGGAGTTCTGAGAGAGGATGGTAGGGGTGAATTATGAATCGCTCAGAAACTCTGCCTTGAAAAATAACAGTTGTATAGTCAGGAAAGGAAATGTCAAGAAGAGCACTGAATTGTTGCAGTGTTTGTTGATCGCAGCTACCTGTCACACTCACTGCACTCTGGGAATCTTCATTATTGTTCGTTGGTTCTCGGATTTGAGGTCAATGTCCCATTATATGACATTACATTATTGCTAGTACAATGAAGTTTAATGTAAGTGTGATAGTTCATCACTTAGTTGTGAATTCAGCATTTGCACAAAAGTGAAAGTGGGTTTGCAGTTTCGTAGAAAAATACAGTTACATATCCAATTGGGTGGTCCTTATTTTTCGGATTTCATATTTCTTCATGCACACATCTGTTTTCTTCCACTTGTTTTAAGACTATTATATTGAAACTGAGGTAGAGGAACCCATGCCGCAGTAGCGGAGAAATTGTGTCATGTCGCTAAGTTTTGATATAACTGCTTATGCATGCTCTCAACTGCAGTCACACCATCTATCTTCACTTGAGCGTCGGTTCCCATTTGATGATGTTTTGAATATTTATTTATATCATGGTGGGTAGTTTAAAAGCTAGTGACACAACTATTTATTTAGTTGATGAAATTAGGCACCAGATCAGTGGACATAAATTACCATCTAAATGACAGGTTTTGTCTGTCTTGTTTTATAACATACTCAAAGTGAAATTGACTATCAGTGAAACTGCTAATTTAGTCATGTGTGGAAGTGTAATATTTTGGGAGAAGGCTAGGATTTCTAAAAGAGCTCTACCTCATTGTACAACAAAACTTGTAGACCTACATTCAGAGTGGTACAGTCTGGAAAGAAGTACTGATAGAAAGACAGTAAATGAGAGCGTAAGTTTTTCGCAAATCTAAGTAATCTCTTTGATGTTACCCATGCTAATGATTTGAACATGATAAAAGTAGAAGAGGATAAATTCTTTTTTATTACAACAAAGAGTGTCCGGCTGTAGAGGTTATCTTGGAGGTCTTGATGGAAGTTGGTGGCAGAAAAGGAAAAGGTTTGGATTAGAGTTATGAAAGACAGATCAAGGAAGATGGAGTTTGATAACAAGTCACAGTTTTTGGAAACTGCTACTGACTGGTCTGAAAAACCACTTTTAAGTGTGATTGTGATGGTGGTACCATTTTCGCAGAATGCTCCACAATTTCAGCTTCAGTTTTTAGTAGTGATGGGACCATAGATGAAAATAAGGTAAATTCGAAAAAGGAAAACAAATGTGCAAGGAGGTGTTTAATGACAGCAAAACTAGCCACCATTTTACACAGGTATCAGTTACGTCAAATAAATGCTTCTTTCATCCTTGAGGTTACAGCTGAGGCCTTTGGACATAATGTCGATGAAATAGCATTTAATCTTAGTTTGATTTAATGATGCCAAGCAATTCAGAAATAAACAGGCAGAACATATTAAACATATGTTTAAAGACAAGAATGGAACTTTTGTAACCGTTCTTTAGGATGATAAGATGGCGCCAGTGTTAAATGTCAGATTCAAGAGCTAAATGACAACCAGTCATCATAACCTAGGGAAATCAAGGCAATTAATTGGTGTGTCTGCATTGCCGAATTCTTGTAGGAAAGAACAATTACAGGCAGTTGGGAATGCCATAAAAGTTTGGGGACTAGACGAAAAGTTTGAAATTCTTTGTTGTGGCGCCACTGCGTCCAACATAGTTCATTTCAGAGGAGCTGTTATGTTGCTGGAACAGTTAACAGGAAGAGGGCTGCTGTTTTTCCCTTGTGATAATCATGTGCACGGGCTAGTGTTATGGAGTGTGTTCGGAAATGAGTTACCCCGTAGTATCAGACCCGATGTAACATATTTCAGGGAACTTAGAGAAAAGTGGAGTGGCATGAAAAAATAAATTATGAAGATGGACATGAACATTTATTTACATGAGGGTTTCAGTAATACCGAAATCATGTTTGTGGGTTCAAGTGTGGACTTAAATCCTCATGTAAGTCTGCCTGGAGCTTTGCATCGTGCATGGTGGATGGTCAAAGGAATTTATTCATTGAAGATGTTACTCTTTCATTCTCAGCTATCACTCAGTGTTGGTGAACTGGATGTGCCCTGAAAAACACTTAATATAAGCAAAATAGTGGTCTCTAAGTCCATCATCAATTGGCACAACAATAGCTTGCACTTTTTAAAGAACTAAAAGTATACGAAAAAGTAAACACAGGGGTCTCTTCGAGTGATGTAAAGAATTTTGTCAGTACTTACATTATGTAAATAAGGAGATTATTACTGTTTGATTACAACGTTAACAATGACATTAAAACATGTATGGTTAGACATCTGCAGTGGGAAACTTCTGGGACTGAAAGGAAGTTCACTGTTCTGTCTAGTGCAGTTACAAAAACTTTTGGTTAAGTATGTTGTTTGACCTAACATGATTTATAAATTTAAATTTGGCACATTTTGCGATGTGTGCAGAATCACCAGAGACAGTAACCTGATTGTGGGGAAAAATGGGGGTGCTGTATGCTCAAATCACTTAACATGGTTATATAACCCCCACAGGAGAGACGCTCAGTAGCTCAGTACGGGCTTTTGTTAAATTTCGAGAACATACCTTCACCGAAGAGTCAAGCAGTATATTGCTCCCTCCTACGTATATCTCACGAAGAGACCATGAGGATAAAATCTAGAGCCCGTACAGAAGCATACCGACAATCCTCCTTCCCACGAACAATACGAGACTGGAATAGAAGGGAGAAACCGATAGAGGTACTCAGGGTACCCTCCGCCACAAACCGTCAGGTGGCTTGCGGAGTATGGGTGTAGATGTAGATATAAGGACCACCTTAAAATCCATATTCAATCGTGTATGTTTTGTAGATCAGCATTGAATATTCAGGCTTTTGGTCTGTTTTTACTAAGTTCAGTATAAATTAGTACTTTGCTGACTCACACAGTGTCATGCTTAAAGTTAACAAGAGACGTAGTATGAAGAGCATCCATTTTCAAATTTGATGAATCGTTGCTATCAACATCCATTGATATTACATTGTAGTCACAGTAGTTCGAATTATGGTCCTGCAAGGGTTTCTCATACTCTTGATTATTGTACAATGACGAGACATGACATGATACCAAATGGTGACAGACAGAAGCAATAAAGGAATTTCCATGGGTTGGCAGGAGCTTATAATTTACAACAGTTAATTAAACCTTAAATCGTAGCCAAAATTTTGTTAAACACAAGTAAGAACCTGGTCCATCGCAGAATATGACTCTCGCAAGAGACTAAGGGGTTGATGATCCCTGTGACCATGTGTCATATCTGCTTTCCCAGAAACACAGAAGCAGCTGCTTTTTGTGAGAGGAGGGTGGAGATTGTTTTCCCACACCTCTTCTTTCAGACGGTGAAATTTCTCATTTGTTTAAACTCGCAGCCAACTGCCAGTTTTATAGTTTCCACACTATAGCAATCAGAAAACGGAACTAGTCAATGTTTTGATGTTGCCAAAAATCTTCCAGTGAAGTACAAATAAACTTATTTTTGGTTCTACGTCTTCTCAAAGTACATTGTCAGTTCTATCTGTAGTGTTGTCAAGCACAGGTCGCACAGCTATAAATGCCCACAAAAGGGCTATATGGTAGTCTGATCAGTTCTTAATTCGAAATCAACGTTTTGCAGGTTTCGTAATCATCAAATTGTGTGGAAAAAGAAAGATAATCTTGAGAAACACCGAAAGTTGGAGGGAAAATGCTCCTGCTTTTCAACAGAAATAGTCATTTGTTGAAAGTTTAAATAGAGCCAAAAGTAGGAAACTAGCAAAGACCATTTTGGAAATAAAAGCTAGTGGAAGTTTTTAAAAAAGCAAACATTCCATGAAAAAGCTCTTATTATAGAGAATAAATTTTATTTTTCTCTCCAGTCAGTTTTAAAGTCCTGAGGCTTCAAACTTCAGCATGAAAAACCTTTTAAATTTGTATCGCTAATAATTTTAAAAACTGGCAGTTTAGCCAAAAATAGACGCTTTGTTTTCTGGTTCCTATTAACGAATGACATGATAACTGTGTAGCCATAAAAGGTAGTAAAGTAAAAGTTACTTTCACATACAACAAAAATCAGGTTTGGGGAAATTTGGGATTTCAATCTGTGAAAACATGGGAGACTCAGGAAGATCTGATGACAGTCGCCACCCTGTATCAGAAACTGATTGACTTGAATCCTACATAATTTGGTTTTGCACAAGAGTGCATATATTGTAAAGAGAAGCGCTGACAGTAGCATTTTGCTTCTTAATAAAAGATGATGTACTAGTATGTCATGAACATATTGCAGCGTCGTGTTTCTTGTATTTGTATAACTTTTCCTTTAATTTGTGGAAAGGTATATTTCTGTTGCTTATGATATTAAAACAAGTGTTGAAATAATCATGTTAATTTTTTTTCCAGCCTGCACTAACACTGGGTGCAAAACCAGTGACAATGCAGCTAACTACAGCAGATGGGGGACAAAAAATGTTGACATTACTGCCCAACAGTGGAACCACAATGCCACTTGTAGCAGGAGCTGAGAATATGAGTTTAGGTAGCAGTTCAGCCGAGCTTGTGGCGGCCCTAGGTCAGACAGTCAGTACATCTGCTGCTGCTACCCGCCAGCTTCAGCCCACCTCGACAATAGGTTAGAAGTAGAAGTAATATCAGCAGCAGAATGTTAATAGCCAGAAATAACTGAATTTAGATGTATGTGCTTGCTTTGGCTTTATTGGGAATAGTACATATGAAAATGTGCATTATCATTGTTTCTGTGGAGTGAACTGTGTATTGTGATGATATATTATTTGTTCTTTGCATGAGGATTTAATTAACTGCATATGTTAAAATTCATGGATAGTCTTGAAAGGGAACAAGTAGAGGGAGTAAGAAGTTGAAAACTTACTATCACATTTTCAGATGTGAAAAGAAACACAAAGCTGGTTAGTTATTTTTTCAAGCACATTGATCTCAAGAGATACATTTTATGTAGATTGTAGGATCAGTACACTGTCTTCCATCATTTTAGATGCCAGCAATAGTGTTATGCTATAGTGAACGCAGTATGTTATAAAATATAAATACTTCAGCTTTTCAGTTCTGTACACTTGTGAGCAATTGAATTACACATGCCTAGTAGGTTGTGGGTCCACTTTTTGTTATAACAGCTGTTGCGAAAGTCATGGGTGTTAATTTAACAAGGCACTGAAATTGTTGGGCTGCAACCTGAACTGCCATCAAAGAATGGTTGAAACTAGATAGAAGGGATGGCTGTATCACTCAATAGGATTGAACTATGTTGATTTGGGGGCTACAAAAGTACCTTTTTGTTCATGGAGATTTCTTCAAACCATTTTGATGCAATTTGGGATTAATGGCATGGTGCATTTTACATCTACAGGGTGTTTCAAAAATGACCGGTATGTTTGAAATGGCAATAAAAACTAAACGAGCAGCGATAGAAATACACCGTTTGTTGCAATATGCTTGGGACAACAGTACATTTTCAGGCAGACAAACTTTCGAAATTACAGTAGTTACAATTTTCAACAACAGATGGCGCTGCGGTCTGGGAAACTCTATAGTACGATATTTTCCACATATCCACCATGCGTAGCAATAATATGGCGTAGTCTCTGAATGAAATTACCCGAAACCTTTGACAACGTGTCTGGCGGAATGGCTTCACATGCAGATGAGATGCACTGCTTCAGCTGTTCAATTGTTTCTGGATTCTGGCGGTACACCTGGTCTTTCAAGTGTCCCCACAGAAAGAAGTCACAGGGGTTCATGTCTGGTGAATAGGGAGGCCAAGCCACGCCGCCTCCTGTATGTTTCGGATAGCCCAAAGCAATCACACGATCATCGAAATATTCATTCAGGAAATTAAAGACGTCGGCCGTGCGATGTGGCCGGGCACCATCTTGCATAAACCACGATGTGTTCGCAGTGTCGTCTAAGGCAGTTTGTACCGCCACAAATTCACGAAGAATGTCCAGATAGCGTGATGCAGTAATCATTTCGGATCTGAAAAATGGGCCAATGATTCCTTTGGAAGAAATGGTGGCCCAGACCAGTACTTTTTGAGGATGCAGGGACGATGGGACTGCAACATGGGGCTTTTCGGTTCCCCATATGCTCCAGTTCTGTTTATTGACGAAGCCGTCCAGGTAAAAATAAGCTTCGTCAGTAAACCAAATGCTGCCCACATGCATATCGCCGTCATCAATCCTGTGCGCTATATCGTTAGCGAATGTCTCTCTTGCAGCAATGGTAGCGGCGCTGAGGGGTTTCCGCGTTTGAATTTTGTATGGATAGAGGTGTAAACTCTGGCGCATGAGACGATACGTGGACGTTGGCGTCATTTGGACCGCAGCTGCAACACGGCGAACGGAAACCCGAGGCCGCTGTTGGATCACCTGCTGCACTAGCTGCGCGTTGCCCTCTGTGGTTGCTGTACGCGGTCGCCCTACTTTTCCAGCACGTTCATCCGTCACGTTCCCAGTCCGTTGAAATTTTTCAAACAGATCCTTTATTGTATTGCTTTTCGGTCCTTTGGTTACATTAAACCTCCGTTGAAAACTTCGACTTGTTGCAACAACACTGTGTTCTAGGCGGTGGGATTCCAACACCAGAAAAATCCTCTGTTCTAAGGAACAAACCATGTTGTCTACAGCACACTTGCACGTTGTGAACAGCACACGCTTACAGCAGACATCCAGTGACTTAACTATTTTGTTCACTGTGGCATTAGGCGCACTTTATCTCCAACATACTAACTTAAGGAAGTTAAATGGGTAGAAAAGTGAAGTTTTTGGGTAATTAAAAAAACTGCTGCTTGATGTAGACTACGCAGCAGTTCCACTGTATCAGTTATATATCTCCTTTATAGGTCACAAGAATTAGATAAGAGAAATTTGAGCATGTACAGAGGCTTAAGTTTTCCCGTCACTCCATTCGTGAAATCAGTAATTGATACCCTCAGTCATGCACTGTAAGGTAGTTTGTCTAACATGTAGATGTGAATATATGTCTAATTTGATTGCTCAGAAGTGTACACGCTGTTTGTTTGTAAAAGGGAGTTCAAGTGGCTCCAATAAAGATCATTTTGGAACCAGTAGCTTCATGTTAATATAATGTAACTGTATGAACCCACTGATATAAATCAGACTACGTAAGATTTGATAATAAGTCACTTTGATAAGCAGAAATTCTGTGGAGGGGCCTGTGGAAAGCAGCTTACGGCTAACAATCTCTCTCTCCGATCAAGCTATAGAAAAAGGAAAAAACTTTTGATAACAGTGTGACACAAAGGGAAGAAAAGAAAAGTGATGTCTTTGCAATTCTGTAATATTGAAAATCACTTACCACGTAATCCGAGTAGTCTGGAAAACATTACTAATGTTAATATGAGGAAAGTTTTTTTGTCACATGTGAGATCTGATTGTACAGTATTATCATACTTGAACACTGCAGCACGTCTTTGTATTAAAAATACTTTACTGCCTCTGCTGTGTGTTCATTGACTCCAGTTCATACTTGGCCATTTGTAACAAAGCTCAAGTGGAAAGCAATTCTTGTAGGTGGTGGAGGAAACCCTGTATTTTGTGGTAATTTTGGTGGGACTTATAAGAGTTTGTTGTTAACAGGTCATTACATTTAAATTATCATCTTTCAGAATGACAAAAATCAGCTCAATTAAAAGATAGTAATTGGACGCATTTGTTTGCATACAGGCAAGGTATGTGTTGCGTGATAATGTGCTATGACCTGTGAGATTGTGTAGGCATGAGGACAATTTCAAGTAATATAAAGTTTTTCTAACCAAATTTCATCCAGTGCAAACATTAAGACATGGCAACATGATAAACAAAACGGCATTGATATTTATTTTTCTGTTTAGTATTCGAACTTTTGGAAAGTAAATCTTGTAGTTTCATTTCAAATTTCTAGAAGTAGAAGAGGCATACCATCATCGTCATTCATATTTATTTTCTTGTGCTTTTGTTCTACATTGGCACAGAATGTGGCCTGGTTAATTTAAGGGGTAGCCAGATGCTCTTCCTGTTGTTACTATAAGAGCCATCCCATCAATAAACTTAAAAGGCTCTAGCTGTATGTTTACATGTTGGTAACATTATACGCACAAGCAGTCACAAGGAAATGTGCTCTGTTGTTAACTTTCAGGACCAGATACTTACTTACAATTTTGAAAAACCTACCATTTATGGCATTTTTAAAATGTCACTGGCAGGTTTGTGTTTGACATACGGTGTATACTAGAATAATCTGCGCACCCTGATTTTGAGGGAGGGGAATTTTTTTTACTTTAATTTGTTTTATTTACAAAGAAAAAATGTTCTAACACAGTGATGTGTTCAAAATTACTTATATCATCAGTTGGTTTGAAGAAACGCATCATAATCTTAACATGCTATTGTACAAGTTGATAAATTGTTCAAATGCAACAGATTCAATAATGTATAGGGCTGTTTGTGTTGCAGATTTATCAGTTAACAATGAGAATGCATCCCCCCCCCCCCCCCCCCCCCCCTCGTAATTGCCTGGAAGCCATTGAGCAATGGTGGTTTTCCTCCGGAAACCTGATCCGTTTTGGTTGAAAATTCTTCAAAACCAACCCCAGCTAGCTTTGAAACTGATAATGCTTAGTGCTTTGCCTAAAGCCACTGCTTTAAATTGGCACGTTTCACTCATCACTGTGTATCCGTATTGTTGCTTGTCATCTACATAGTCGCAGAGCCTTTTTTCGAGGTCCAGATGCTTCGTTTTTTTTTACCAAGAAATGTCCAGCGATTACTGTTAGTTTCTTGAAGCCATGTTTTGTTTTTTCGCCGGTCGTGAATACAACTCTCACTCATGTCATACTTTCCTTCCACTGCACAGTTTCCAATGTTCTTGGCTTCGTCAATAATTTTCAGTTTTTCTTTAGCAGCCATAATTAACAAGTTTAAGACATTAATACTTAACTTCTAACGTGCTACTGACGCGTCACAGACTGAGACCACAACAATGCAATAGTATAATTGGATCTATTGTTGAAGGCGGAGCAGTACCGACATTGTTTTCAAATCATCCACATACCCCAGTTTTTCGTCCTTAAATTTGAGGGAAAAAACAATCGCAGATTATTCGAGTATACATGTTATCTTAAACAGGAATACATGTTACAAGAGAGGAATTGTCAAGGTTTATTCAACATATTTATTTTAATTACCAACATTAATGATGATAAAATAAAGGTGTAATTTGCGTTTTCAATTTTTTGCACAGTTTCACACATAATTGGCTTTTGTGTGAATGAAGTTGAAGCATTCTGGAAAGTATAGTGATTTATTACAGTTAGGACACCACTGGCTCAATTTCTTCCTACCTGCTGTTCCATTAGATTGGTTAATCTTCTCTGAACGAACTTTGCACAACCTTGTTGATCGCTCCTTCTCAGTGGAAGGACCCCTTGCCTCCCAGGAAGCATCATCCTACAAGCGTATTGGTGTGAGTAGCACTAGAAATACTTTCATGAGTTGGTACTGAACTTCTCCTATTTGTTTCTGAATTTATATGCTTGACCATGTATTTGGAAAAGTATCAGTGCTAGAATTCTCATAAATTGCTGCTCTTACCTCCATTTTTTTTCCCCCTAAAAACTGTAGCAAAGTAAGTGGATGGTAAGAAAATGTTTAGTATAATTTGGCATCAGTCGGTTTCTTCCAAGAACTTTCCTTCTCTCTTTCTCGAATGTGCAGATGACTCTGTTGCGTAAGACATACTCGGTTGACTAAATGATGTCTGAACAACTCCAGGATTATCATCAAATTATTATACAAAACAGATAAGACAGACAAATATGTCTCATGATAGCTGAAACACCACCAGAAAGATTAGTTGAATATCAAAGGAAAGTTTTACAAGAAAACAGCTTACCTGAATATAAAATTTCTTCATACTATTCATTCAATTATTCGTCTAGAGCTTCTAAGATTTCCTGCCCACTCAAAAAATGTGGTGAATTTGAAAGAATAATTAGTAAAATGGCAAAAACAAACAAGAACAATTCAAATCTCGCGACTACATAAGCACAGAATGCCATGGTCAGTACTGCAGAGGTTCTCCATCACTTCCCATTTCTTTAGAAGTATTTACAGTGGACCTATGATTTTACGTTCTCCAATTTTACATCTTTTGCAATTCTGCACTGTAAATTCGTAGCCTCTGTGTAAAAATCCATAAGATCAATGCTAAAAATACCCCGATTTTACGTTTCTGTTTAGTAAGGTTTACTTGATTCTAACTTCTTACTCGACATCCGACTTGACTTCATTCCATTTTCTTCCTATTGAGACATTTGATGTGACTGAACGAGTTAAGGGAATATTTTAGTCTGTTGTGGAGAGGGGAGGCACAAGAGGGGAAATGCTGATGTAATCCATGATCAGTGTTGTCAACACAACTTGCAACATTTAACTTCACCGCACAGTGATGATGGGTCAAGTACATTTCACACTACTTTTTGGGGGAACTGACATAATCGTTATGTGGTGGTGTTGTGAAGGCAACCAGGAACAATGCTATTGATTTGTAAATTGCTATAGTGCCAAGTTGATGTTTGTGGATGTGTTAGTGATGGGGGAATCTCACCTGTAGCAAGAACTCTTTAGGGGGATATGTTTGTGAATGCGCAATGTGCGAAATATTTGTGACAAGAAAGAATATGAAAGTTAGTCACTTGCAGCAATTTAAGGTGTCCTCTTAAGTTCCACCCTATCCACACACTCGGAAATCGCCACATATTCAGAAATAAACAGTAAAGTATTTGTGACAAGGAACAATATGAATTTTGTTGCTGCTTGTTTCACTTGTAGGAACATAAGCTGTCCTCTTAGGTTTCTGCCTAACCACACACTCGGAAATCACCACATATTCAGAAATAAAGAGACAAATATTTATTTCATTCTTCCTTCCCTAATCGAATAGAAATGTTAAATAACATCTAATATTGCAGAACATATAGTATTACAATCATAACAAAGTTCCAGAATGTGATAACAACATTAAGTTACTCATCTGAATTTTGTATTGTGCATTAGTTATCATAAAATCTGTTGAAGCCTTACAGTTGATACTTTTTTAATTGACATTTAATGATAAGTGTGATTAGTTGTGATACACTTTCATTGCACTGTTGCTTCGAAACGGCATGCTGCGCAGGTACATCACACACTAAAAAGGAAACGAATAATCAAAATGCACACAGTACACACAGGGGTCGTCACGAGCGATCAATAGTTAAAAGCCTACTAGTGATGTCACCACTGCAAAAAGTAGTGTTAAGTCACTTGTGTCTAGGAGCAGCAAATCTTTGTGCCTATCAGGTTCTCTCATCTGGCCTCAGGTCTGCAGCTTGTAGCGCTTGTTGGTCATAGTCAGTCAAAGCTTACAGTAATCTCCTGTGTATTATTCACGCATTTTGGTTAATATGCATTTGTTTACGTTAATACACCTCTCATTTGAAAATGTAAAAATATAGTTGCAATTTGTGCTGTGCAACATGTGGCACTAATAAAACTTAACATCATCAAATTGTGGATACAGCCATGATGATAAAAATTTCCATAAAAATTGTCTCTTACCACAAGGCAGTATTGGATCCGACACCTCTTGTTTGTTTCTATTTAACTTGCAAATCCTTACTACAGACTACATTTAAACATCATAGTCCCTGACTTTTAACCTCCAACACCTCAGACCTTGCTATCCCAGAAAACTATGGAAAGAATAATGTTGCCACAATGTTGTTCTACTCTTTCACCAAATATGAGGTATCTCATATGTGGAATTTATACCAAGTTTCATCATAATTGAAACTGATGAAATGATAAATTTATTTATTTGAACAATCTGAATAGAATTTCTCATGTGATGTATGTACAATTGAAACATCTCATTTTGGAGACATATCCTAAATAAGTTTACATATTGTATCAAAGAAACTTACTGGCACGTAGTCTGTTATGGTTCTCACCATAAAAAATGTTCTTTCATGATTTGCATTACTTCGACTAATTGTCATTAACAGTAACAAATGTCCTTTGCTTTTTATTTATCAGCAAAAAGACTCATGGCAGTCAGACAGCGCATGCAATTTTAATTGTAAGCTTTCACGTTTGTACAGTGCTGTATTAGTCTTAACACTCAATAATCCTGAATTCTTTCAACACATTTTGCACTTTACTGGCAATTTCTGAATTCGAAAAATCCTTAACAAGAAAATTTCCCAGGTCATTACTACTGAGATTATGCACTACACAACAGTTTGCTCAATTTTCAAAATGTCTCATACACAGACAAAAACTACATAAACACTTGTTTAGTACAGGTCTTGCTCTAATAACAGACTCATTAAGTTAACTAGCTTATTTCACAAAGCCAGTGAGTCATTTTTGATTCTCCACTCCAGTGAAATGCATTAATAAATATTTTGCACATCCAGGAATGTGAAATATAATTACAACAGCCTCTATGTTATTGGCAGATTCAATGCGCTGAAAGGAATGTTACGTACAAATACAAAGCTACTCATAAACTACTTCAGTTGGATACAAAATTCGGGAGAGAATTACGTAAAGTTTCACTACTTAAAGATAAAATTCAGCTTTAGGTGAATGAAGAGAAACAGTGACAGTAATCGGCGATAAACATCGGATTCAGACCAATTTATCTGTGGAGTCCTCTGCAGTCACAAATGTATAGTATTGGTCAATTAAGATAATTAAAAAAAAGAGTACTTTTTTACTATAAAGTGCATCCTGAAAACTACATAAGCATCCTAGACACTTAACATACAATTTTGAACTTTGCACTGAATGAATTGAGTAGGTCCTTGTCATTTGCGAATTATAAGCTTTCACTCTCTGCCACCTAAAAATGATAAGAGCTGCATACCTAAAGCCAACCAATTGGCTTACTTGATCAGCACCAAGATTTGATGTCCCCTAGATACATGTTGTGAAGTCTACTAAAACGAAATAAATTGCTGTTGGCTGCAGAAGGAAAACACACACCCCCACATGTTAAATGCTGACCCCTTTCACCTTACTTCAGTTTTCGGTTTAATCCACCGTGTTCATAAATTTTTGCTTTTTTCTGAGTGAACATAAAGGAAAGGTGTCTCAAAAATGCATGTTTTGATGTATAATTTGTGGTCATAGCATTTAGGAAAATAGCTCAGTCACCTTGTACCCAGATAAAAATTTCAAATTTTTTTACGAGTTTTTACTTTCTGTTACATATTTGATTTTTTAAGAACTAATGAAATTCGTTACTATAAATTGTTGATAATCATTTATTGTAAATTTCATTTCCTTCACTTACACAGATTTTGTACAATATATTGGCAATGATTACACAGCATGTTGTTATCAATGGAGAGATGTCTACAGACGTTAAAGTAACCTCTGGCATGCCACAGGGGAGTGTTATGGGACCATTACTTTTCACAATATATATAAATGACCTAGTAGATAGTGTCGGAAGTTCCATGCAGCTTTTAGCGGATGATGCTGTAGTATACAGAGAAGTTGCAGCATTAGAAAATTGTAGCGAAATGCAGGAAGGCACTTAACATAGACAAATGTAATGTATTGCGAATACATAAAAAGAAGGATCCTTTATTGTATGATTATATGATAGTGGAACAAACACTGGTAGCAGTTACTTCTGTAAAATATCTGGGAGTATGCGTACGGAACGATTTGAAGTGGAATGATCATATAAAATTAATTGTTGGTAAGGTGGGTGCCAGGTTGAGATTCATTGGGAGAGTCCTTAGAAAATGTAGTCCATCAACAAAGGAGGTGGCTTACAAAACACTCGTTCGACCTATACTTGAGTATTGCTCATTAGTGTGGGATCCATACCAGGTCGGGTTGACAGAGGAGATAGAGAAGATCCAAAGAAGAGCGGTACGTTTCGTCACAGGGTTATTTGGTAAGTGTGATAGCGTTACGGAGATCTTTAGTAAACTCAAGTGGCAGACTCTGCAAGTGAGGTGCCTTGCATCACGGTGTAGCTTGCTGTCCAGGTTTCAAGAGGGTGTGTTTCTGGATGAGGTATCGATTATGTTACTTCCCCCTACTTATCTCTCCCGAGGAGATCACGAATGTAAAATTAGAGGGATTCGAGCACGCACGAAGGCTTTCCAGCAGTCGTTCTTCCCGCAAACACACCATTGGGTGCCTTGCGGAGTATAAATGTAGATGTAGACAATTTTTTAATCGGTGTACCGTACATTTTCGCTTGTATTTTAGGGGTTCTAACGCTTTCTTCGATTCTGCAGTCTCCTCAGTTTTGCATTTTTTTAAGTTTGGACTGCACGAAAACATAAAATAGGGCGTTTCACTATATATAACCAAATCACAGAGGGCAGCATCCGCCAGGGAATGAGTAGGAAGATGCAGTATGTGGCAGTCTCTCAAAAGCTGAGTGGTTTCTAATCTTTACCTGGCTCCTGTGTCACACATACTTGTGGACCAACCTATACTTGGGTATGGTATTTTCATAGCAGTTTTGCAACATGACCTATGCCCAGGCTTGGATGCCAAAATGTTCAATCACGTCTGCAGCTCTGCACAGCAGTTACATGTTGATGCGGCACCAAAATGCACAGAGAACTCTAATCCTTCATCGGAGGAAGTTAATGCTGGTTGACTGTTGTTGTTATTGACTGTTCATGAGGTTCACCGAGTACTGCGGCTTCCTGCCTGCAGGAATTTAGTGTTTTACTAAAACAGAATGCCTATTGTGCAAATTCTAGGGAACTTCTGTAATTATGGTAATCACATGGAGTTGTTCTCACTAACTGTTCTTTGGATCACAATTCCTTTAAAATGGGAAGGGGGGGGGGGGGGGGGACAAAGGTCCAAATAAAACCATGAACAAGTTTGAGGTAGGGGGTAAAGGAATCACTAACGACTTACACATTTTCATGAACACAGAACCTAACTTTTAGAAATGTGGCTTTAATTCACTAGTATGTCACTCGATAAAATGTACAGAATTGAATATTTTTTGTTTTGGATAATTATTTTTCAGTGAGTTACTCTTCGGAATTACCTGATGAAGCTGAAAGAACACAGGCAAGAGCCTGATACCTGATGACTGTGACCTGACCATTTCTGTACTGCATATCTTTCATAGTAAAAAATATGTTCACATCTACTGCACATTGACTAGTAAGAAGAGCAAGTTATTTCGTCAGTGAAGAATTTTTATTAAGGCATGTTCAGTGGAGCTATATTGCAGATACGGCTCTATCATTTGTACCTGACTGGCTAGTAGTGTAACAGGGGAAGCAGTATATAACAATTGTGGACATTTCTTGTACCGATAACATTAGAGCCGAAACAAAGGAATTTTTTACTGTGATTGCACCATATGATTGGAGAGCTTGGGAAGCCTGGTAGGGGAAGAAAAAGAAACAGAGGAGTGAACTTTGAGACAGGAATGTTAAATAATAAAATAACTGGTAAATTTTGCAATTGACAAATAATTCAGTTTGTATGTATCTATATTCTTAAAGACTGAGAGGAGGTATTGCAACAGTTCCGACACTTAGGATTGAACATGTAAACAAATCATGGAATTTGAACTGTATTCCATTATACAATGTTGTTCGTGTTATTACACTGAGATATCCAATTACTGTACAACTGATTCTCTCTCTTTTTTTTTTTTTTTTGTCAGTCAATCAAATCTTAGCACTGAATACTTGGGGATTACATCTACTGGCTGTAAGAGCACTATTGTAGTGAGACAATATCCCTTCTTTGTCACCATTGTTTGTGGGTGTCAACAAAATTTCACACTCGTCCTGTGTCCAAATGGTACTCAGATCATTTATAATATCAACTTTGTTGTTTTTTTGTTAGCTGCTTTTCTGCATTTTTAAGTGATCATAGATACTAGACAATGCATGTCCCTGGTACACCTGAAAAATAAGTGTTTGATGTTTTTTCATTATTATTTAAAATCACATTCCTCTTACAAAATGCCTGCTCTGTACCCTGAAACCCTTTGCAATTTGGGTTTTTGCTTCAGTGTAGCCAATTTGCTTTTTGTAGAATTAGCTGCCTTGTCAAATACATCTTTCCAAGCAACTTGTTCTAATGTAGTTAGAGCATGCAGCACTTCTTGTGTGATTTCTAAATACTGTACTTCACATATTATTCAAAAATTTAATTCTTGGTTATCAAGTTTTGGATAAATTATTTGTGGTACATGATACTTTATGAGCCCTCATGTATAATTAAAAACTCCACAAGCAGCCTGGCATGCTTTTTGACAAAAACAATGTGGTTGTAAATTCTAATCACATCTCTGTCATACTTTCTATAAAATTTACACCACAGTTAGTCATGCCTCTCATTTCTGGCAACTTAAAAAAGGCTTACAATATTTAAGAAGTAGCTTTCCAAATAGAATACTACTTCAAACTAGTTGTTTCTCTGAGTAACTACTGGTAAAGGAAAAGGTTTTGATTCTTCACTCTTAAATTTTGTAAACTGAATGTACTTCTATTTATGCTTATTGGTGTTTAGGAATGTTGACTTCACAATTGTCAAAAGTTCATTTAAATCATACATAAACGATGTCCATCATTTGCCAACCAAACTGAGCTAATGTGCCCAACGCTGCACACAAATCAGATGATCTCCAGTTACGACCTTCAGAGTTCCATAATAGTTGTGTACAGAGCACTGTCACTAAAACACACACACACACACACACACACACACACACACACACACACACACACACCATAATATGGCACCTTGTGTTTGGGTAATGTATCTAATATTATGCAAGAACAGTTCATCACAGATGCTGATTCTGAGAATTTCACAACAGCAGGGAATAACATCAGTTCTTCTGCAGCAGACGTTTGCAAAAGGACAATGCAAAAGAACAACAAGAACATTGTGTCCCATTCTATCTGTGGTTTCATTACAAATGATGTTTATGTTTCTTCCATCTATAGTTAAACTGAAGAACTACTTCTAGTCAGAAGCAATGTGTAGGAGTAAAAAAGCCTTTTTATAACACACAGGAGAGAATAGTCCCAAAATTTCCTTTCACTTGCTTTAGAAGTTACTTTGGACAGCAAACTTTGTTTAGGTCTGATATGACAGTTTCATTTTATTGATGATAAAATAAGTTTACAATGATAAAAGTTAAGTGTTTCATTATATCTGACAGTTGCAATATTTATTTTGTGCAGACACTGGTTAAGGCAAATAATTTCCTTCATCAAGTGTTTTCTGACTGTGTTGTGACATCTTAAGTGTGATACTTGCTGTGTGTGAGCTGCTGAAATATTGTGATGATGGTAATGTAATGCAAACATGCAAAAATTTCGTTACTAATATATCTTATCTTATATTTAGTACTTCACCTCCCACCCCCCCATGAACTATGGAGCTTGCTATCGGGTGGGGTGGTTTGTGTGCCTCAGCGATACAGTGAGCCATACCAAAGCTGCAACCACGTAGGAGGGGTATCTATTGAGATGCCAGACAAGCTTATGATTCCTGAAGAGGGCAGCAGCCTTTTCAGTAGTTTCTGAGGCAATAGTCTGGATTATCAACTGATCTGGCCTTGTAACGTCAACCAAAATGGCCTTGCTGTGTTTATACTGAGAACAGCTGATACCAATGGGAAACTCCAGCTGTAGCTTTCCCTAATAGCATGCAGCTCTACTTATGGTTAAATGATGGCATCCTCTTGTGTTAAATATGCCGGAGATAAAGTAGTCATCCATTCAAATGTCCAGGCCTGGATATCGTCATCAGGAAAAACAAAACTGCCATTCTACATATCAGAGTGTGGAATACTAGATCCCGTAATCAGGCACGTATGTTACAAAATTTAAAAAGGGTAATGGATAGGTTGAATGTAGATACAGTGGAAATTAGTGAAGTTCGGTGGAAGCAGGAAAAGGACTTCTGGTCAGGTGAATACAGGGTTATAAATACAAAATCAAACAGAGGTAATGCAGGAGTAGGTTTAACAACGGACAAGAAAATAGGAATGCGGGTAAGTTACTATAAACGGCATAGTGAACACATTATCATAGACAAGGTAAATACAAAGCCCACCTACAACAGTAGAAAAGTTTATATGCCAACTACTTCAGCAGATGATGAAGACATTGAAGAAGACAGAGGAGGTACTGCAACAGTTCCGACACTTAAGATTGAACGTGTAAACAAATCACAGAATGTGAACTGTATTCCATTATACAATGTTGTTAATGTTATTACACTGAGATATCCAAGTTATTCAGGTAGTAAAGGGAGATGAAAATTTAATTGTGATGGGAAACTGGAATCTGATCATACAAGAAGGAAGAGGAGGAGAAATAACAGGTGAATATGGGATGGGGGAAAGGAATAAAAGAGAAAGCTGCTTGGTAGAATTCTGCACAGAGTATAATTTGATCAACACCAACACTTGGTTTAAGAGTCATGAAAGAAGATTGTACATGTGGAAGATACCTGGAGACATTGAGGTGTAAGATTGATTATATAGTGCTAAGACAGAAATTTTGGAACCAGATTTTAAATTGTAAGACATTTACAAGGGCAGATTGGGACTCTGGACACAATTTATTGGTTATAAACTGTAGATTAAAACCAAAGAAACTGCAAAAAGGTAGGGAATTAAGGAGATGGGACCTGGATAAGTTGAAAGAACCAGAGGTTGTTGAGAGTTTGAGGAAGCTTTGTACAATGATTGACTAGAACAAGGAAAAGGGGCAGCTTCAAGAGATAGAAATAATGAAGGCAGCAGAGGTTCAAACAGGTAAAAAGACAAGACCTAGTAGAAATCCTTGGATAACACAGGAGGTATTGATTTTACTTGAGGAAGGGAGGAAATATAAAAACGCAACAAATGAAACAGGCGAAAGGGAATACAAACGTCTAAAAAATGAGATTGACAGTGGAATTGCAAGGATGTATCACTAGGGAAAAGATAGATACTGCTTACAGAAAAATTAAAAGGGGCCTTTTAAGAAAAGAATGAACATCGAGGGCTCGGACAGGAAAAAAGTCCTAAACAAAGAAGGGAAAGCTGATAGGTGGAACAAGTATATAGAGGGTCTATACAAGGGAGATGAACTTGCAGGCAGTATTGTAGAAATGGAAGAGGACGTAGATGAAGAGGAGATGGGAGACATGATGCTGTGAAAACAATGTGACAGAGCATTGGAAGACCTAAATTGAAGCAATGCCCTGGCAGTAGACAAATTTTCATCAGACAAGTGTGACTATTATCGAGCTATCGGTTTAGTAAGTCGTGGTTGCAAAATACTAACACGAATTCTTTACAGAAGAATGGAAAAACTGGTGGAAACCAACCTCAGGGAAGATCAGTGTAGATTTCAGAGAAATGAGGGCAAGTGCCAGGCATTACTGACACGATGACTTGACTTAGAAGATCGGTTAAGGAAAGCCACACCTATGTTTATAGCATTTGTAGATTTACAGAAAACTTTTGACAATGATGACTGGAATACTATTTGAAATTCTGAAGGTAGCATGCGTAAACTACAGGGAGCAAAAGGCTATTTACATCTTATAAAGAAACCAGACAGCAGTTGTAAGGGTCGAGGGGCATGAAAGAAGCAGTGGTTGAGAGGTTTGTGGCTTATCTCCAGTGTTACTCATTCTGTACATTGAGCAAGCAGTAAAAGATACCAAAGACAAATTTGGAGTATGGATTAAAGTTCAGGGAGAAGAAATAAACACCTTGAGGTTTGCGAATGACATTGTGATTCTGTCAAAGACAACAAACGAATTGGAAGAGCTGTTGAGTGGAATGAATAGTTCTTTGAAAGGTGGGTATAAGATGAACATCAACAAAAGCAAAACAAGGATAATGGGATGTAGTTGACTTAAATCAGGTGACACTGAGGGAATTAGATTAGGAAATGAAATGTTTAAAGTAGCAGATGAGTTTTGCTGTTCAGGCAGCAAAATAACTGATGACCAAAGCAGTTTTTAAAAGCATTTGTATGGAGTTTAGCCGTGTATGGAAGCGAAACATGGATGATAAACAGTTTAGTCAAGAAGAGAATAGAAGCTTTTGAAATGTGGTGCTACAGAAGAATGCTGAAGATTAGATAGGTAGATCACATAACTACTAAGGAAGTACTTAACAGAACTGGGGAGAAAGACATTTGTGGCACAACCTGACTAGAAGAAGGGATAGGCTGACAACACACATTCGGAGGCATCAAGGGATCACCAATTTAGTACTGGAGGGAAGTGAGAAATGTAAAAATCAAAGAGGGAGTCCAAGAGATGATTACAGTAAGCTGATTCAGAAGGATTTATGTTGCAGTAGTTATTCAGAGGTGAGGCGGCTTGCACAGGGTAATGTAGCATGGAGAGCTGTAGCAAACCAGTCTTCGTACAGAAGACCACCACCACCACCAACAACAACAATAATATAGCTAGGGCCAAATTTGAAGGTAACTGCATTTATGAAACTTTGAAGTGAACTGTGTAAGTGATAAGTAGCATATGAATTTCTGCATAACAGGACACTCTAAACTTCGTAACTACAATTACTTTCCCATTTGCTGAATATAAAGGACAACATACATAATTTTTGCATGTTTACGTTACTGTAAAGTCACCACTGCAATGCAGCAACTTTCATCCCGTCAAACATCACACTAAAAATATGATACTCTAAAATCTGACTTATTTGCAAACTTATAGAAATGACTTTATGCAATATGCTATGGTTGTATATTTCTGATTTTCAAATTTTTGTGACAGCTTATTTAAAAAACCCACAGCACAATAAATCAATTACAACAGTGTAATATCTGTTGAATATGTGGTACTGTTATGCATGAAAAGAGTATTTGAGATATATACCTGTCAGTTCAATAATTCCACTTGTGTAATTTAAGAATGATTATGAACAGCTGACAAAAGACTTCAGTCTGTACTTCAATTCTCTCTTAGTGGAGTGCAGATTATGCGAGATCCTTGTTGCTCACAAAAACAACGTAGTCTACACATCAGAGTTAGCGCACCAAACTCGAGGGCTTTTCCTCATGTTATTTTTAACATACATGATACTCTCAACTCTAAAAACCAAATACTTTACCAGGCAAATATTTCTCATGCAAAGTTCTCACACATGGTAGATCTTCATTTTAGAATTCAGTAGTCCACAATCGTATGGTATGATTTTACAGCTTTACTAGTGGAATGTTGACTTTTGATAGAACTTCAACACCTCATTTGCCGAAATTGTTTATGTTCTGTCATTTTAGCACTGTTTAAGCTTTCAAGAATTTTACTTTATTTTGAAAAGTGCCAGCATTTTCTTGTTGGCGAGCAGTGCTTCTTTGGTTTAATCCGTGTCTCAGCATTGTCTTTCTTTTTCCACCTAATTCGACAATGACAGAACCTGTATAATGCTGTATTCACTTTTGTTGCATATAAACTATGACAAGCATATTGCTGAGCCCTTGCTCACTCATAGCCATGTGACACATTTTTAATGAATACAGACAGAACTGACAAGTTAGTAAAAGTAGAATGAACTGATCCAGATGTGTACATTCTAGGGAGACTTCAGGCATGGTGGCTGACCTGTATATTTGAATAAATAGAAAATGAATGACGCTGACTCATATAGGCTGATTACAGATCCGTGCGATTGGTATTTAGCAGACATTGGTATGGTTAGGGTCACTACATCTGCAAAACCAAAAGCGACGAGGTGAATTAACAATAGCTGCAATGTTGAGTGTAATAAAGTTTGAACTCATCTTAATTGTTGACATATTAAATACATGGAACTGTGGTGTCTGCTGGCTACAGATCCCACAGCTGTGTCTTATGTTGCCACATGTGACAGTCTTGTGGAGACCTTTCACCTGCCCAACAGTTGATGTGGCATCACAACACAACTCAAAAGCACAATGATACATGTTTGTGTTCATGCACAGATTCTCTCTCTCTCTCTCTCTCTCTCTCTCTCTCTCTCTCTCTCTCTCTGTCATCCCACCAAACCACCCTCCCCCCCCACCCCCTTTTTCTCCCGTGCATTTTCTTTCCAATTTATGCTTTGCCAGATATTGCACAATACCAATACTTGAAAACTGATTACTTTGTAGATATTTATATGCAGAAAATAAAGTTACTGGAAGCTACCACCAAAAAAGGAAAACAAGTTCCTCTGGATAGGATTTGTGACAAAATGATAGTGACTAGATAATTTCAAATTTTCAGCTGGAATTCGCAATTACATTAACGTTTACTGCATCTGCAAATTTCTCAGGTTCCTAGTGATGACTTGTAGGTCAAAGATGTTGAGAGAAAAACAATAGGTAATGGTTATTTCCTTTTATGTCTTGAACTGCTGCTAAACTTCGTGGATGAATGTTAATAAATTCATACAGCTAAAAATCAAACTCAATTGTTGAAACCCCTGCTCAGTCTCCCGAGCAATACTTGACATCCAGTTACAACACCCAAGTCAGGGACCAGAACCAACAACCTACTAGGGCAATTAAACCACACAACAATTAGAGCCGTGCAAGGGTTAAGTTTATAAATACTCAAGAATGTACTTGGAAATGTGACCTTGGTCAGCTTCATATATGCTGATGTATAACTTCATTTGGAGACCAACAACTAAATACATCAACTGAGCTACTTTAATCGACATCAATATATCGGGCATTAGCTCCACTACAATTCAGAAACCCTAAACATGAACTGCAAGTAACAACCACTGACAGGAAGAAACAATCACAACACTAATTCTACAACAGACTTCATCTCCAACTGGATACCCACTGCCCTACTTAACACCTTCAAAAATCTTTTGTCGCCCAAATAAATCCAAAAGCCACTGAAGCACAAACAATTACTCAAAATCTTGGTGATAGAACAATAAATATGAGCACCAATGTCTAGAGACATATTCGATTTTGGTGAACCAAGCCCACTTTGTTCCAGGCGCGCTGCTGTATGGGCACAAGAAATGTCACTCTTTTACTATCTACCAACAGGCAATTTAAAGAAATAATTGCCAGTAAAGACAAGCCTCGATAGATGTGCTTATACAGGAATCCAACCTGATCCTCATGAATATTACTAACACCAATGGACTTGCACACAGTAAAATGATGAAAGTGCATCAACGACACACCAAACTCCAGCTTTGATGGCCAGCAACTAAGTGAGGCAATCAATGATCTCTAATGTTGCAATTCTTCAAAGGACCTTGACCAAAAGAAAAACATATAAAAACCACTCATAGAAACTCTTTAAGTGCTTACCAGTACACCAAGCAGCAGATCTTTTCAGGTAACACTGTAGCCCACAAAAAGGAAGTGCCACATGGCACAGTGTTGACACTGGAGTGAGGCAGTGATGAATAGAAAACTGCTTGGAGTGGAGGTGAGCAAGTAGAGATAGGGATATAAAACAGGAAGTACTGGATTTTGATACAAGGTGACCCTCAGGTGCCAAAGCCAAAATTTTAAGTGTGTGTTCAAACCTATAGGATGCAGAAGGTGTGTTGGTGGAATGGGATGTGAAACAGTAGCTGATGTTGACTGTTGTGTGCTCAGTGGCATGCTCTCCCATCGGGTGGTCAGTCTTGCCTTTTGACACAGTTTGGTCAGTGGCTAGCCGGTTAGTGGTCATGCACATGTGTAAGGTTGTAAAATGGTGCATCGGAATTGGTGTGTTATGTAGTGATATAGGATAGTATCAGATATACTTGCGAAAAAAAAAACTGCAGTAGGATGTGCTGGGTGCCTGGGATAGGTGTTACAACTGGTTGTGTCACATGAATATGTGAATGTTTCCATCAGGTGACCCATGAGCAGGTTACTGCATGTGGGTGGCAAATGTGCTGCAGATCTGATTGCATATCTTTCACTCATAGCAGAAGAGGTTGTGTATGACAAATACTGGGACATTTGTGTAAATAATAGTAATATTGTTTGGAGTTAGGGGAAAACATTGTGCAGTGTAGTTTTCAGTGATGATAAAGCTATGGAAAACGCGGGTGTTGGCGTAGGGGAAATCGAACCGCTTTTTTTTTTTTTTTTTAAGTGGGAACCATACAGCTGATTCTGTTGGAACTGCAATGAAATAAACAAGTGGCTATTGTCCTTGATGTAAGCCCTTAGGTTCTGGGTATTGGCAGAGTGGTGCTGGTAGACGAGCAGAAATCATTTCTGTAGTAACACTAACTATTTACTGCATGAGGTCCATGGTTGTTAGGTCTTTGAATGTTTAACAATTGTATAGAATGTGCAGGTGTTGGGAAGAGAAAGTGGGTTGATGAAGGTGAAAAAGACAATGGGTTTGAGTGAGAGGATTTGTGATTATGCTGAAAATTTGAGCAGGCAGCTGAGATTGTTCTAGAATTTTAGAATATATTCCTTGCTGCAAGGCTTTTAAATGAAGTTGTCATACAGTTGTCAGAGACATTCTGTGTAATTACTAAAACAATACCATCTATATACTTCAGGGTGGTGGTGGCGGCAGCGGCGGAAATGTACAAAATCATAATCGTGTCAAGACTCGTTTTAGAATTATGGATTGTGGCACCTTCTTTCATTCAGAGGTTTGTTGCTATCAGGAAGCTATCTAGGAAAGAATGAAGATGAGTCTGAAGTGGTGAATTCATGAAAATTCTTCAGGAGAAAGTTAAGTGGAAATAAGGGAGAGTTGCAGTTCGTAATAGGTATGATCTGGGAAAGGAAAAGTTAACATCGATCTTTTGTTAGGTTTCAGTCAGAAGTGCTGATGTCAAAGTAGTATTTCTGCTCTAAGGAGCAGATGAGTGAGACTAGTGCTTTGACTGATCCAGTATGGTTCATTTTTTGGGGTAGTACTTTGAACAGGACTGAAACTTTAATATTTGGGTTATTGGACAGCGTTGTTATTTGACTTTTGGGTTCTATACAATTTGATAGAGTTTCTGGAGGTGTGTTAAGTGAAATAAGCCAGAAAGATGGTATATGGATGTTATGCAGGGCTGATGATTGGGTTATCTGAAGCCTGTGGTGATCGTGATGTGTAGTGGCATTGCGGGAAGGGAGTTGGCCATAAGTTACACATTTTTATTTGTTTATTATTTTAATGTGATACTTGAAATGCTGCACCAGTTGCTGGAACGTGAAGGCCACAAACAGAGATATGATGTGTTGGGATGGTCTTCAGTTAAGACTAGTTTAATACAGCTCTACATGTCGGTCAGTCTCTTGCAAATCCCTTCATCTCTGTGTAATTGTAGCAAACTGCATCTACATCAGTCAAACCTTCGCTTCCTCTACCATTTTCTCCTTCCACACACTGCCATCTCTCTTCCCATCATTGCCAAATTAACTGTACACTGGATGCCTCAGGATATGTGCCGTCAACTCGTCCCTCGTTTTAGTGAAGTTGCATCATAAGTTTCATCTCTCCCTTCAGTAGTTAACCAAACTACCCATCTAATCGTCAGTAGTCTTCTATAGGACCAGAGTTCAGAGGCTTCCATTCTTAACTTCATACTGTTCATTGTCAGTTTTGCTTTCATATAAGGCTTTTACTGTCTCCCTAAGCAATACTACTCATTGATCTGGGATGTGTGAACATATCCAGAATGGAAGTGTAAAGTTATTGCTGCCACAGTCAAATTGTGTGCACTGGCCAAAGAAAACTGCAAACATCTCCCCCTTCTGTACTGAACTGTTGATAACTTTGTTATACTGATTAACCTATAATACACATTTATGCACATGCCTTCTTTGATATTGAGAGTATTACATTTTTCTTGTAGGATGTGAAGTTACTTAGTCTGTTTCCTATACCGTGTGTAACACGAGGAACAGTTTTGTCTTGTTTGGTGCTTCCAAAGTTCTTTTTCCATAATACTGTCAGCACATAACCACAGTCAAGTCCAAATCTGAAAGCAGGGTCGTCAGTGAAGTACAACACTTAGGACTGAAAGTGTGTTTATTATGGAGACTTCCATACAGACAGAACAGAACTGGTTCCTGGATGGAAGTTGGTGCTATTTATACACACATCAAATATCGCAGAACCCCCCTTCCGCCTTTTGTGTCATTCTATCTTTGCACCCTTCCATTCTGAAAAGTACAACACACAAAACCTAACACACTAGCCATCCTTTTGTTATGAGCTGTAAAACCCCTCACATATGCCAAAAAGTATGTGCCCGTCATGGCTGGGGCTTTGGGACTTGGAGCAAGGGTTAACTGGCCAGGTTGCCATTGCCGTGGCTGTGTGGCATCATTGGGAAAGCCCCTGTTCATAGTGGGTGGTACCAAATGCAACAGATCAAACTTTCTTCCACTCACGACCCTAACAGTTTCTTCGAAGACAAGCACTATTACGATGGAAAGTAACTTACTGCCTGAAAATGTCAAGGTTATACCGTATTGATGCAATGTGAAACAGTATGTTCCCTCTCCCACGTGGTGCTTAAAGTGCACGAGATTCAGACACATAATTGCATTGCAATGCCAGCCCCATCTCTAGGGATTGTAGAAGTCAGTTGCACAGGGATGCTCCTCCTGCCCCTACCCCCGTCTGTGTCAGCAACGGGAAACACCATTCCTCCCGTTCGTTGGACTACGCTGTCTTCCAAAGAGAGAAGAAAATTCAAGAATACAGGTCTTGACCAGCTCATGCATCAGAAGGCAAAGAAGAAATATGATAGTCTGCATCCTGTATGTATGACAGTGACGTTTACCATGGTTATCATGCTACTATCCTCTCCATCAACAGTAGCCTTGTCCTTCTGTATGTGGCCTTGGGGGCTGTTCAACCACATCCACTACCTTGGTCATTAGGTACCCTCCTACACTTTCCCTCACGCCCACTTACGGAGCATTGACTCCCAACCCTCTGGGGACATCAATCCCCAACCTCCAGCCAGAGAAATAATACCCTTCTTCAGCATCTCTCTTGAGGAAGGGATCCCTAGGGACACTCCCTTCCCTGATTTGTGTTGACCTGCAACTGGATACCAGCCACTGGCTGAAGGGAGCCACAGGCTGCTGATCATAGAGCATCGTGTTTCCCCTCTGTTACTGAAACTAGGGCAGACAAGCCCTTGTGGACATGTAAATCATCCAAGGAGAAACTCCCATGGGGCTTGCTGCTTTTTGGCTACCGTGGGGCCCCAGCCTTTGCAGCAACTTTTCCTTTCTGTGCAGCATGTCTATCCTCTTGCTATTCTCTTTCCCCTCACTTGGGGAATGTGTGGGATGTTTTTGGGAATATGTTATGCATTTTCAGTAACTGAAATCAGAACACACTGTCCACTATTTTCATTCCTTTTTTCTTTCTTAGTTCCCCCTTCTTCTATCCTTCCTCCGCTTCAGCGTTTGAGATTTCTCTTTTTCTTGTTTCTCCTCGTGCACTCCTGAAGGCCAGCCCACGCGTCTGATGTGTAACAAGTGACTGGGTAACGCATAATTCCCAGCCCCGGATCAACAGGTAGGGTTCGCACGTATCTCCTGATACAGGCCACGCCCAGGGGGGGGGGGGGGGGTGATACCCTGAGCTGCTGCCTTCCCAAATTGGCGATCGGCCACACTGTCAGGTGTTTGAGAAATGTGACCTGAGGTGTGAACAATCACCTAAGGTGGGTGCGCCCCCCTCTGGGAGGGGATCCCCTGTTGGAAGGAGCGCACCATTGGAGACACTGGCAATCATGGGGGATTTTCTCACACTGAGCCAATAGCCTTCTTCACAGTTGTCCATGAAACATAAATAGAATGAGGCCCATGATTCAAAAACCCTCCCAGCTGCACCACAGTTCCTCATTGTTTCGTGTACTGAAGACATTCTGTCCTTTGCTACAGTAAATCCGTTTATTATTTACAAAGGTGTTGATGCAATTGCCAGCCCTGTGGAATCTTGCTCATGTTTACACAGTGGCACTTCACTTTTGGACACTACTAATGATTTTCAACCATAACAACTGCTTGCAGCTCCACTCTTCCACTCCTATCCCATTTGTGTAGAGGCCCATGGAGCACTGAATTCTTCCCATGGTGTTATTTACACTAGGCTGCTCGATGATCAGGCTGAGGCAGAAACCCAAACGTGCCTCTCTGATCAGGGCATCATTGCAGTCCATAGGGTGATGAAAAAGGTAGATGTATCCTTATTGCCCACACCCACTCTCTTTCTCACGTTTGATAAAGTAGTGCTTCCATCAAAGGTAAAACCAAGCTATGAAGTTACCAGTCCGACTGTACGTTCTGAATCCAATGCACCGCTCCCAGTGTCATAGTTACAACCACAGTTGAATGTCCTGTTGAAACCCGGCCAAATGTGTAACCTGTGACCTGTGGTGCGGATGCTCATGAGGGTGATTATTGTCCCCCCTCCCATATCAACTGCAATGGCAACCATGCAGCCTCCTCTCAAGATTGTCCCATATAAAAAGTGCCTTACCCTGTCACTCGCAAGTTGTTGGCTAGTTGGAAACTCTGCGTTCTTGCTACATCTTGCTCCATGGAGGGCATGGCCACACACACATGCAACCTCAAATTCAGCACCACAGTTGTAAAATCACCCAGTGTCGTGGTAGTATACCCATCTCCTCCTCCAACTGTGCAACAAGCCACCAAACTTTCACCTCTATGGGCGATGTCACCTGCTATACAACCGGCAGGCCAGAAAGGACAGAAGGAATACTCCCACGCAGATTTTTTACGTCCCTCCAGCCAGCAAATATCTGAGTCTTCCCCTGCCAACTGGAAAGGCTCCAAGAAATCAGAAGTAAATGGTATTCTACTTTGCAGGCTCAGAGATTCTCACCAATGGTGTCGCCATGTGATGCCCTCACCTGGCCGACCGTGTTGCCAGTGTGTACCACCAACCGTTTTTCTGTCCTGGACTTCGCAGACCAACAGATGGAGAATGCAGAAGACTCTGTAGATCTCATGGAGCAGGATCCTCCAGCCTCTGCGCACTGTAGCAGTGAGTCTTCGAAAGCTGGCACTTGGCAGCCACCAAGGTGACACTCCTTCATCTCCTCCCTCCTCCCCTTTCCCCGTCGTGACTGTTCTCCAATGGAATGTTTGTGGCCTTAGATGCAACAAAGACGAATTACGGCTGCTCTTGGAATCGCATTGTCCACTTGTTCTCTGCCTCCAGGAAACAAAATTGCTTCCTCATGACCACTTTGACCTCTCCCATTTCTTTCCAGTCTGCTTTGACCTTCTCCACCAGGACGGCATTCCAACTCATGGGGAGTCGTGCTGCTCATCTGGGATGATATTCATAATCAAACCCATCTCCTTGACTACCCGGCTTCAAGTTGTTGCAGTCCACATTTTCCTTCCTCACCTGACCTTTTCCCTTTCTACTGTTTACATCCCTCTGTCATTTGGTGTCACCAGGGCAGATTTCCTCCAGCTTATCGGGCAACTCCTTCACCTCTCTCTGTTGCTTGGTGACTTTAATACGCACCATCCTCTTTGGGGTTCTCCCAGAAATCGTCTGAGAGGTGCCCTCTTGGCTGACTTTCTCAATCAACTTAGCCTCATTTGTCTTAACACAAGAGCACCCATGTTCCTTTCAGACTCCACACACACCTATGCCCATTTGGACCTTTCCTTCTGCATCCCAGTTTGCCTGTCATCTCAAGTAATCTGTTTCGTCTGACACGTACTCGAGCGACCATTTCCCATGTGTGATCAGTTCTACTCCACCTTCATACACACCCAAATGGCAGCATTTTAAGGGTGACAAGAGGCTTCACTCCTCCCTGGTGAACTTGGATGAACAACATTTCTCCAGTTGTGATGAGCAGGTAGAATATCTTACAAATGTTAGCCATGCCACCGCAGAATGTTCCATTCCTCGCGCTTCCTCTTTACCGTGCCGTGTCCTGGTCCCTTGGTGGGCTGAGGCATGCCATGATGCATTTTGCACGTGGAGACATGCTCTCCACGTTTTTAACTGTCATCCTATGAAGCAAACTGCATTCATTATAAACAGTTGGGTGCACAGTGTTGTTGCCTTTTTCGGGATAGCAGAAAAGCTAGCTGGATTTCATTTAGTATTTTTAACAGTTCCACTCCCTCTTCCGTCATGTGGGCCAACCTCCGGCAGCTCTCTGGGACCAAGGTCCATTTCCCAATTTCCGTCCTGACCGTAGCAGATGATGTCGTAATGGACTGTATAGCTATCTGCAACAGCTTGGGCCAATATTTTGCAGAGATTTTGAACTCCACCCACTGTTACCCCACTTTCCTACCTCGGAAATGGGTGGAGGCGGCTCGGGTGGTACCCTTCTCATCACAAAATCGTGCTTTTCTGTGAGGGAGCTAGATCATGCTCTCACTTCATTCTGATCCTCTGCCCCAGGGCCAGACAATGTTTACATTCAGATGTGGGAGAATCTTTCTCTTGTGGACAAACACTTTCTCCTTCATATGCACTATCGCATCTGGGCAGAGGGAATGTTTCTCAGATGCTGGCGTGAAGCACTGTCGTATCCATACCAAAGCCTGTTAAGGACAAACACCATCCTTCTGTAATTTGTGCCATGTTGGAAGGTGGACCTATTTTCAGCCATTCTGCACATCCCTCACCATTAATTGCCTGCAGCCAATAATATTCATTGTCTCTCTGAGTGGCTACCCGCGAGTTACAAACTAGACTGTGAGAATCTTTCTCCCACATGCTACACTGTAACCGTATTTTGCGACAATGCAGTTTCATTCACAGAGCGAATGAATTATTCATTCAGATGTTGATGTTAGTTCCTTGTAACAGTATACTGTGAGTGTGTATCTGTAAATGTTTTAGTGTGATTTCCAAATGAAAATGTCATGTGATGGAAATAAATATGAAGTTCCCCACAAGCAACTTTAATTAAACAATTTAGCCCTCTTAGACTGTTTGCAGATGACGCTGTGATTTACCATCTTATAAAATCATCAGAGATTAAAACAAATTAGAGAATGGCTTAAACAAGACATCTGTATGGTGAGAAAAGTGACAGTTGACTTACTAATGAAAAGTCTGAAGTCATCCACATGAGTAGCAAAAAGGAATCTGCTAAATTCGCTTTAAAGAATAAGACAGGTGATTCTAAAGGCTGTAAATTCAACTAAATACTTGGGGGTTACAATTACGAATAACTTAAAATGTAACTATCACATGAAGCAAACCAATGACTGCAATTTATTGGTAGAATACTTAGAAAATTCAACAGGTGTACTAAAGAGCCTACTTACACGATGCTTTTCTGCGCTCTTCTGGAGTGCTGCTGTCAGGTGTGGGATCCACGGCAGATAGGATTGATTGAAAAATTTCAAAGAAGGGCAGCTCATTTTGTATTTTCGTGGAATAGGGGAGAGACTGCCATGTATATGATACGCAAATTGGTGTGGCAGTCATCCAAACAAATGCTTTTTCGTTGTGGCAGGATTTTCTCGTGAAATTTCGGTCACCAACTTTCTCCTCAGATTGTGGAAATACTTCGTTGGTGCCCGCCTACATAGGGATGTACAATCATCATAATAAAATAAGAGAAATTAGAGCTCACATAGAATGATTAAAGCATTTGTTTCCTGCCCACTGTATGAGAAGGTATTTATATGAACATTGTTAGACACTTAATTGTGAATTGCAGAGTGATCGTGTTGATTTAGATGCTTCACAAGCACTCAAGGTGCTTTATGTCCCACATTTACAGGTTTTTTCTGGCCTTGGAACCATATCAGGGCAAAAGGCCATGGCACTGAGGAATTTCCACTTACTGAACAAATTCACTTGCCTTTCAACAACACACCACCTATATTATATGGCTCTTGGTGATGTTTTGTGAAAGGTAAGGTAATTCGCTCCACCTGGTATTTGAAGACACAAAATGTAGGCTGATAATTTGTTGATGCAGAGACTCGAACAAAATATTCAGTGACAGCACGTGGGTCATTGTAGGCAACACCATTCAGGGGGACACCATCTACATCTACATTTATACTCCGCAAGCCACCCAATGGTGTGTTGCGGAGGGCACTTTACGTGCCACTGTCATTACCTCCCTTTCCTGTTCCAGTCGCGTATGGTTCGCGGAAAGATCGACTGCCGGAAAGCCTCTGTGTGTGCTCGAATCTCTCTAATTTTACATTCGTGATCTCCTCAGGAGGTATAAGTAGGGGGAAGCAATATATTCGATACCTCATCCAGAAACCAAGTATACCTATGGGGAACTGACGTAAACAGAGACACTGAACCTTCGCACAAACCTGCAAAAGAGGGTTACGCAGTCCAATGGTAGTAACATACTGCACTTGTTTCTTTAATTTTATTAGGTACCAGCCCCATGTCATTTAAAGGTAATGAGGTTCTCCATTGGTGGGTGTTATTTATACGCCATTGGAGGGCCCATCTGTAATTTCTAATGGCCACAGCAATTTTGTGAAGTTCACCAAGGTACTGCCTTCCAACAACAAGATCATGAGGAATAGGGGTGGCCAAGTCTGCTACCAACAGAATGGCTACAGTTGTGCTCTGGACAGCCATACTGCTGCTTCCATGTGGCAGGGTGATGGCAGAGCCAAAGGCATCCAAGTCAGCATTGTTGAGAGTCCATCTGGGTGGATGCCTAGATGAGTGATGCTGAGGGAGGACAGAATGATCAGAAAATGATCACTGTCACAAAGGGCATCATGGACTCTCCAATGAATGGAGGGAAGAAGACTAGGGCTCCAAATGAGAAGAACATTACTAAGTAAGAGCCATATGCCACACTGAAGTGTGTGAAGACACAATTATTCAAGAGACAAAGATTGAGCTCTGCCAAATTTTGATAATGTTACAACAGCAAGTGGTTTTAGTTCCTCCCACAAAAGTTTTTGGGCATTCATCCAAAATGAGGAAGGGTGGGGGAAGCTGAAGAATCAGTGCAGACAACGTGGCCTGAGACGCTTCACTATCGGAACAGAGATAAACATTACAAATGGCTAAAATCCAGTGACATCCTCACACGAACAGCTGCATCTTGCAAAGTCTGTATGTTCGCCGTACTAACAGTCTAGAATGTACGTGCAAAGTCCTCCTGACGTTCTGTCATAGTCAGCTTGATTCTTAAAACAGCCACACAGTATAGGGATTCACAGTGCTGAGGACCAAGTTTCCTAAAGGACAATGCAGAAAGCAGAGGAAACTCTTAATAGACATTGTAGCTCAGCCAGATGGTGGAAAAAGCTCCCACAGTTCCACTGGATGGGAAAAATCGGTTTTTAATTGTCCTGAGGCCAAAACCCGCATAAAAAGCATCACCCACATCGGTTTTTAAATTGTCCTGAGGCCAAAAACTGCATAAAAAGCATCAATCAAAATCACATCATATTATTCATTTCCGTGTGACTGGCACAAAACATGTTCAGTATGCTGTCCACCGTTTCCTACAACAAGTTGAAATAGAGAAACAGCACGTCCCACAACTGATCGAAGTGTTTCCAGGGTCACGTACAGAATGTGTTGTGCAGTGCGTGCCTTCAGTGCAGCTGAGTTTGCAGGTAGAACACAGAACACGTCTTTCAGATATCCCCACGGCCAGAAGTCACATGGATTGAGATCAAATGATTGGGACGGCCAGGCTGTAGGGAAATGGTGGCTGATAATTCTAGCATTTCCGAAATGGCATTTCAGCAGCTGCTTAACTGGCTTTGCAATGTGCAGAGGTGTGCCATCCTGCATAAAAATGATCCCATCCAGGCTGTTGGAGAGCTGGAATGATGTGATTGCCCAAAAGATACTCTTAGCACTTACCAGTGACGGTACAGGTAACAGGACTGGAAGCACCTGTCTCTTTGAAAAAATATGGCCCTATGATAAATGATGCCGTAAACCCACACCACACAGTGACCTTTTCAGGATGAAGTGGTACTGGTTGATTTATGTGTGGATTTTCCGTTGCCCATATTTGACAATTCTGTTATTGACATATCATGCAAGATGGAAGTGGACTTCGTCTGTCCACAAAATCTTCCATGGCCAATCATTGTCCACTTCCAAGCGAGCAAGTAATTCCAAAGCAAAGGTCTCTCTTGTTGTCAGGTCAACGGGAAGCAACTCATGCACATGGGTAATTTTGAATGGATGGCAAAGAAGGATGTTTCTAGGATTTTACACATTGTGCTCATGGGTATGTCAAACATTCGTGCAATTCTCTATGCACTATATGTTTGCACACCACCACTTGTCTCCTCCTGCATTGCTGTGGCCACTGCTTCCAGTGATGCAGATCAATTCATTTCACCAAAAGAATCCATCTTTTCGAATTTCTGAATCATTTTCCCCAGACCCACAGCAGTCATCAGACCAATGTCTTTTTTCAAACCCTTCAGTGTCTGGAACTTCTGCAGAGCGGCATGTGCACAGTCATCATTCCTGTAATACATATTTACAAGCAGAGCGCAATCCTGCATTGAGAGTCATGGCGAACATTGCAGATGTGAAAGGAGGAAAAGCCATGTACCCAGCATGTTTATACGAACTTCAATGGGGTTGTGCGCATGACAGGTGTTTTCATTTACGTATTCTGATACATACAGCACCATCTATTGATCAATTTTCACACCTTTTTGTTTCTTCTGCCACACGTTTTCCCACTTCTTCGATAATATTCCATTGCAATGTGACGTCATTCTAACCAGTGGTGTTATTTCTACAGCGTTTTTAAAGTTTAACTTAAAAGTAATCACCCTGTACATCTGCATCTGCGTAGGTACTCTGCAATCCACCATAAGACATGCAATCCACCATAAGACATGTGGTGGAGGGTACCCTGTAACACTACATTATTTCCTTTCCTTTTCCATTCACAAAGAGAGTGAGGGAAAAACAAATGTCTGCATGTCTTTGTGTGAGCCCTAATTTCTTGTATCTTATCTTCGTGATTCTTAGGTGCAATGCAGTGTGTGTTGAAGGCAGTAGAATTATTGTGCAGTCAGCTTCAAATGCTGGTTCTCAAAATTGTCTCAGTGGTGTTCCATAAGAAGAATGTTGCCTTACCTCCAGGGACTGCCATTTGAGTTCCTGAAGCATATCCATAACACTTGCGTGTTGTTCGAACCTACTAGTAACAAATCTAGCAGCATGCCTCCAAATTACTTCGATGTCTTCCTTCAATCTAACCCTGACAGATCCCAAACACTCGAGCAGTACTCAAGAATTGATTGCACTAGCATCGTATATGTGGTCTCCATTACAGGCGAACCACATTTTCACAGCAGTCTCCCAATAGACTAAAGCTTGTTCTACTTCATATCGCTTTGCAACATTACTCCCAAATATTTAAATGATGTGAATGTGTGAGTCGGGACAGTACTAATGCTGTATCTGAACATTACAGGTTTGGTTTTCCTACTCACCCGTATTAACTGAAGTGTTTCTACATTTAGGTCTAGTTGCCATTCATGTGACACCAATTAAAAAGTTTGCCACAGTCCTCTTGTATCCTCCTACAGTTACTCAACTTCAACGCCTTACTGTATACCACACTATCATCAGCAAACAACTGCAAATTGCTGCCCACGAGGTCCACCAAATCATTTATGTATATACAGAATAATAATGCTCCTATCACTCTTCTGTGAGACACTCCTATTGGTACCCTTGTCTCTGATGAACATTCGCCGCCGAGAACATCATACATGGTTCTGTTACTTAAGACGTCTTCGATATGCTCACATATCTGTGAACCTATTCCACATGTTCGTACCTTTTTTAATGCCTGCATTGGGGCATCACGTCCAACGCTTTCTGGAAATCTAGAAATGTGGAATCTGCCTGTTGCCCTTCATCTGTAGTTCACAGTATATCATGTGAGAAAAGGGGAGGTTGAGTTTTGCACAAGCAGTGCTTTCTAAAACCGTTCTGATTCATGGACACAAAATTCTCGGTCTCGAAAAAAATTATTATTTTTGAACTGAGGATATATTTAAGGATTCTGCAGCAAACTGATGTTAGGAATATTGGTCTGTAATTTTGCAGGACTGTTCTTTTGCCCCTCTTATATACAGGTGTCACCTGCACATTTTTCCAGTCGCTTGGGACTTTGTGCTGGGTGAGAGATTTGCAATAAAGGCAAGCTAGGTAAAGAGCCAATGCTGTATAGTACTCTTTGAATAAATCAAACTGAGAAAGCAGACCTGGTGACTTATTTGTTTTCAACTCATTCAGTTGTTTCTCTGTATCAGGGATGCTTCTTACTATGTCGTCCATACGGGAGTCTGTCGATGGTCAAACAATGGTATGTTTGTACGATTTTCCTGTGTGAATGATTTCTTAAATGTGGAATTTAAAACTTCTGCATTTGATTTGCTATCTTCAACTGCCACACCAGACTGGTCAACAAGTGACTGGATGGAAACCTTGAACCTACTTAGTGATTTTACAAAGATGTGAGTCTTCTTGGGTTCCCAGCCAGATCTTTTGCTAAGGTATGATGGTTATAGTTGCATGCTTTGCACAGAGGCATGAATTTCTGCTAACCTTTGCTTGTGACAGCTCTTCTTTGCTGTGGGTCGAGACAGACTACGTCATTGTTAACTAGGTACCCCAAGATTTTTATTTCTTAGGTAACAAAGAGGCACTTTTTTGGTTTCAGGTGAAGGCTTCTAGTCTGAATGCACTTCAACATTGTTGCCAGGCAGCTTAGATGTTCTTCAAATGTCTTTGAAAAAATAAATGTCATCTGGATGGCAAAGACACATTGTCCATTTTAGGTGTTGAAGCAACTAGTCTTACATGCTTGAAGGTGGCTGGAGTGTTACGTAGTCCAGATAGCATAACTTTTAACCCATAGAGGCTCACAGGTATCATGAAGGCAGTCTCCTCCCAGTCGGCCTCTTCAACCTCGATTTGCCTGTAGCCTTTCTGCATGGCCATAATTGAAAAATGCTTTGCTCTTTTTAAGCAGAATAGGATGTCATAAATATGTGGCAATGGGGAGTCGTATTTCTTTTGTGATTTGGTTCATTCATGGATTATCTTCAGAGTTGATATGTGTTTTACCATGGGCCACTTGGACTGCCTTTCCTCACTTGATCTGGCTTTCCTCTGCTCTGGATATGAAAGCATCCTTAAAATGGCACAGAACAGCTAACACCCATCAGCATTGTTCATTGGTCAGGTCAGTTTCTCCATGGCAATTTTTTTTAGTGGCAGCAGAGCAAGATTTTTTGTTGATGACACTGAATTCCCAATCCTTGACTGATTTAGCTGTGCTTACGCACATTCCTTTCAAGATAAGTTTTGCTTGATAATGACAGTTAGTGGTCTAAAGTTCTGCTTCTTCTTCTTTTCCTTCAGCATTTGTCCCACATACTTGCAGGGTCCGCTACATGGGTCCGTTGTCTCCATTTCACTCTATCACAGGTTGCATCTGAGTGGATGTTCTCGCATTTAAGGTCTTTATAAGTCATATCAGCCCAATGTTGCTTAGGTCGTCCTTTGGGTTTTCTGCCAATGACTATTCCTTGGGAATAGTCGTCACCGGCCCATAAAACATGCCCAAACCAACGAAGACGACTCTCTTTCATCTTGTCTTGGATCGGTGCAACACCAGACTGTTTCCTAATGCTGTGATCTACTTAGTGAGGCTTGTTGTCCACCTTAGCATCTTCGTTTCCGTTACACATAGGCGGAGTTCTGTCTCAACTGTAGTCAGCCAGCACTCTCAACCATACAAGGTGACTGGTTGGATGACAGTGCGATAGATTTTTTATTTTAAATTATCTTTCATCCTGTGGTGGCAAGTGACTCCGGTTGTGGTTCGCCACTTCATCCAGGCTGCCTGAGTTCTGGTGTTGATCTCTTTAGTGAGTCGACCGTCAACAGTGATTGTACAGGTACTTAAACTTACTCATACAAGTCAGACTTTAACCATTAATTGTGATGGTTCCCATTTCATGTCTGTCTGATGTCATGTACTCTGTTTTCTTCAGATTAAGATGCAAACCGGGCACTCCATTTTTTGAGTTTGGCTCTGTTTCTCAAGATTGTTCTCTGCTGTCAGCATCACGTCGTCAGCATAAAGTAGGTCCATGGTAATGGCCGGTGTAGGTCAGCTGCCAAGGTGTCCATTACGAGAATGAACAGAAGTGGTGATAAAGCAGAACCTTGATGGATGTCGACTGTGACGGGGAAGTCCATGGATGGTCCTGAGGTGGTTGTACAGACATAACTTCTTGGTTGTGCATAAAGTAACTGCACCCAGTTAATAAGCTGCTCTGGCACGTCATGCTGTCGAAGTGCTAGCCAGATGAGACTGTGTGGCACCAATTCAAAGGCCTTTTCGAGATCCAGGAATGCTAGACACAGTGACTTGGCTTTCTCATGCTGATTCTTGACTAAGAGTCTTGCAGAATGAATCGCATCAGTTGTGCTGCAGTTCTTCACAAATCCAGCTTGGTTTCTGGAAATCTGTGTGATCTCGCGGATCCTTTGATCTAGAGCACTCTCAAAGATTTTCATGGTGTGGCAGAGAAGTTGAATTGGACGGGATTTCCCTTCTTTTTAAAGATACGCACAGTGGTGCTCTGTTGCCAATCAGTTGGTGTTTGTCCCTCGTCACTGATCTTGTTGAAGAGTTCCGTTAACCATTCAGCTGCCTTCCAATGATGGGAATGCCATAACTCTGCTGGAAGGTCATCTGGGCCGGTGGCTTTCCCAGGCTTCGTCTTCCTGGAAGCAGTCTTGACCTCTTCGACTGCAATTTCTGTTGCGGGCCCTCAAAGCATGACCTGTGGGCATTGGTGGATATTCTTGAAGTAGCTGCACCATCATTCTCTGGCCTTCTTCCAGTCAACTAGCAGATTACCAGTCTCATCACTGACTTCTCAGAACTGATGAACATCTTCCAAATAGCAATGTCTTGCTTTAGCGATTCGATATAAGTCCCACTGTCCTTCACGTGTGTCAAATTTTGCCATTAGATCACCATAACGTTGGGATTTGCTTGCTGCTATAACCTGTTTTGCATCTCTTCGGGCTGTTCTGCACGCATTCCATAGCTCTGATGTTTTATCGGCTAGAAGCACGTGATACAATCATTTCTTTGTGTGTACCACGTCTTTGACAGTGTCATTCTAAAGCTATGTATCTCTATCTATCCTCCGTCGACCTGGTTTTGTTGTCCTAAGAATTGCATGTGTAGCTTCGTGAGCAGGCTCTTTCAGTTTCCCCCAGCTTTCTTCAACTGTGGTAATTGGTGGCATAGTAATTCTAACTGTGATGTCGGCTTCCTTATCCTTGAATTTCCACCATTTGTTTCTCGCAGGTACTGTGCGGTCTACGTGCTTGTTTCTTGGCAACTTGATTTGTAGCTTGCAGATTAATGGACAGTGTTGTGTTGCAACTGTTTCATAGGGGATGACCTTTCCATCAAGCACATCTTGGAGATCACAGCGTCTCACAAGGATGTAGTTGATCTGTGTGGCATTAGTGCTGCTATAATATGTGATTAGATGTGAGTCACGCTTTTTGAACCATGTGTTTGCAATTGCCAGATTACAAACTTCTGAGAAATGAAGGATACACTGACAGTCGTCATTCTTTTCTCTGAATGCATGCCCGCCGTGAGCAATATGTTCTTCCTGTCTGCAGCCTATGTAGCCATTCGGATCACCAGGGATGATGATGCAATCATCTGGAGGTACTAGAGCAGTCTTTGCATCAAGCCTCCTCCAAAAGTTTTCCTTAATGGAAGTTACTTGGCCAGTTTGTGGAGCGTAAGCACTGAAAAAGTAGATTTTTCTGCCACCTGAGATGTACACAATCTTCATCAGGCGATCATCATATCTTTGCACTTCAGAGATATTACCATCAAACTTGGATGATAATACAATGCCAACACTACTAGCTGTTCCACATCCAATGTCGTATGATTTGCTTCTGCTCCACCATGTTTCTTGAACTGCACAGACGTCTATGCGTCGAGTTCCAAGGGCTTTAGATAGCTCATTGTGCCGTCAAGTCACAGTGCTGACGTTGAGCGGTTTTAACATTTTTTAAATGTTCGGATAATAAGTTGCCGTCTCTTTATCTAAGAATAGATGATGAATGCAGCTAGCCGCTATCTCTGTGTAATGTCTTGTCTGTATAGACATGTATCTGATGCCTTTAAGATCACTTCACCTTCACACATAAATCTATACAGTAAAGTAAGGCCCTCCCCGTTTTTGGCTGATCCGTGATAAGACAGGCGAAAAATTAGACTAATGGAGGATTATTAGTATTATCTCTATTTTCATTCGCTCTCTCTCTTTCTCTCCTTTATCTATGTACAGTTTTTAATATAATATTTCATTACGTGAAATCAGTCAAATAGGATCTTTGGTGGAGTCCTTCGTCTTGGTAATCAGCGGCTGGCTTACTGTAAGAGATCTTTACATTTATTATTACTGTTAAACACTGCAGTCAGTCGGGAGAATCAATCGTCTGGACAATTTGTTCCTATTACGAAAGATTGCGAATTCCAGATGTGTACGAAGCCTTTTTGGACGATTTAACACAGACTCGGTGATTGCAGGCTCGCTTCGACACAGCTAAAACTTCCCCACTAATTACAGGGCCAACGTGATCATCAAATGATTCAGAAAAAACTCATTCGTTCATTCACTCCAGAACAAAAAAGTCACAAACCTTATTTATGGAGGAAATTGTGTATTAAATCCATCTCCATTACATGTCCAGATCTCCGGTGATTCCACGCCTTAATTATTTTCTGTTTACAGTCTCTTTCTCTTCAAACAAGCCGCTAGCGACACAAATGTTAATTGGCTCGCTTTAGCGAGAAGAAAAGCAGAATATGTATCTCCCAGAAACACGTCAATCCCTCAACAGATACTCCAGAAGCTGTCCTAGTTACCATTCTTTAACAACCATGGAGAATGCAAATATGCATCTGTTACTTCAAAGAATAAACGCACTAGAAAATACTTTGGCGTCGACGAGCTGTCGCCGCATGTATTACGAGAAAATCAGCTCAGATAACTCTTCCAAAGTGAATGAATGTGGATGGTTTGATTGTAAATGATTAATTGGTGCGTGGTAGAGGGTATTTTCTGTGGGGACATTACACGGTGCAAGACTGGATGTGAGGGCTAGCTTGTTTAGCCGTCGCCACCCGTGCGACGTAACCCTTGCATATTTCTCACGCTGACTGTGCTGTGCCAACGTGCATCGCCTATAGGGGACACCCTAGCCTTTGTACCAGATCCAGAAGACATTTCCATAAACATGTGGCAGCATTTTTACAGTCAGCTCATCACATAGCCTGTCACCAAGCATTTTATAGCTACTGCTAGCAGGGGGAAAGGCCGCTCCTTATATGAAGTTCAGATGCCGCTGAAGTTGGTTCTTCCACCTTCACCATTGGGCCTCCAGACCTCGTCTGCTGTTGAAGCTGTTAACTAACTACAAGTGAAATGGAAAGAGAAAGAGCTCTGACAGTCGAAGAATGAGCTATCGGAAGCACAAGCACAAGCACAAGGGCAAGGGCCATGAAAGGCAGAAAGAGGAAAATGAGGCTCCCTAGGCCTCGGATGCCCTAATACCATCGGGGTCGGAAATGGGAAATAGTGGTCGATAGGAAAGATAACAGGAGGGACCTGGCACAAGTAAGTGGAAGCAATGCCAGGCTCAGCTTGAGGCCCCGTGCTCGCCATGCACGTCACGCAAGATGCGTGTCCCTGATTAGACTAAAGTTCTGCTTGACCATCAGTAATAGTCCAGTCAACAAAGGAAAATTAGGGGAGAAAATTCGTGCAGTCAAAAATTTTTGTACAGTGGAGAGTACCAAGAACAACATAGTAAGAATACTGATCGGTGGGATGTGTGTGTGGGGTGGTTGAGGGTGTTTAAATTAAATTTTTTGTATTATGTTTAGTTACTCAAAAAGCACAGCTTCTAGTGAAACTGTTTCACAGTACTAATTTAAACTCCATTAAATTTGCTTAAAAAAATGACCCTATTCATTTTTTCCATGAGACTAGTTTGCAGGGGATGGAAAGTGGCAGATTATTAAAAATAGTATTTTAATGGTATAAAATTAATGTTTATTGTTAAATAAAGTGGGTTAAGAACAAATTTTAAATGTGCGTACCATGTCTACGTGCAGTAGTGGTGTATTAAAGGATAAACTGTGTTCTGGGGGGGGTGTAGGTGGAGGGGGGAAGGGGAGCCACATTTGTGGGGGGGGGGGGGGGGGGGGTTGGGAGGAAGTTGTCTTTCTCAAAAGAAAGCTACAGATGCTGTACAAGATGGCTAAGAATAAATTTAGCCTCCAGCACTGAAGAACAGTGTGCAGAGATTTACGTAGATTCTGTCCGTAATTGTTTCTTGTGTTAGCATTATTAATAACTCGAACCTTATTCCATGTAGTGTTAACCGCTTTTTTTGGAAAACAAGCACCCACCCCATCCTGGGCAAGTCTCCTGTGTCACACCTCCAGAACACAATTGAGCCCTTAATTTGAGGCTACAGCACTTACCATGAGACCACACAGCAATCAGCCATCTTGCTTACTCTCCCAGAATGCAGTGGCTAGGTGAGAGGCTGGTACCTCTGTACAGCGACAGGGAATGGCTACAAAGTGTTGGTGAGTGACCTCATCAGGGGTATGGCAATGTATTTTATCCCACATGTCGATTGTAATCATCTGCAATGGATGGGCTTGAATAGAACTGTTGTGACGGTTGACATCTTGTTGTGTAGAAGTCTTTGAAAGCCCGTCTTCTTTCTATACGGTAGTGTAAGACACGTCAAGAGCATTCACAATGGAAACATACCTGTGTGTTGTCCTCTGTCCTCTAAATGTCTTGAGGAGTTTGTACATGCATTGGTTAGGTACTGAGCTGTTATTTGATGACTACGCCATAAGTTCTAGTGGTCCATTCTTCATGGCACATTGGGCTGGTGGGGGAGACTGGTGCTAAATATCGGTACACCTCTTCTTCAACATTCTGTATCAGCTCCTAAAATTTGGAGTCAACGTTCTTGGCTGCTTTGTCTTGCATACTCAGTCACATTCCTGGCTGCAATAACTGCTGTATCTCCTCTCTTACTACCTGGCATATGAGAGAGGTGATATCATGGTGATCTTCCATAACGGTGATAGGGGAACACATTCGGGAGTCAGTCATACCTGTTCTGTCCATCTCTTTTTATGTTGCATTTCCTCGATGCGCTGCCACCACTTGAGGAACTCCTCTGTTGTGACATCCTTTCCTTTGTGCATGTCTTCTGAGACTCCTTTAATCAAGTGTGAAATTTTGTCAGCTTCTGCTATATTTGTATTCACGATGTGACATAGGACAAAAACCTCCTGCATGTAGGACTGTGTCATTTCCCCATAACATTGTGTTCTGTTCTTCTGCTACATAAACTTGCTGCTGATTTTCACCTCAGTTTGGCCTGGAATTTGTCCCAACTATATACCTTCTTTCCACTGTTTACGAACAATTGCTGGGCTGTGCTGACCACATAACAGTACTAATTTGCCAAACAGATGATATCATCCCACATGTTATGTCTGCCAATGTTGAATCCTTTCATCTATTTCTTTGAGTCCTGGCCAGCATGTCCAGAAAACACTGATTGACACCTGATGTGCAACTGACTTCTCTTGTTTTGGAATCCATTGGTCTCCTGAATAAATGGAAAGTGCGCATGATTTACTGCTTCCTGTCCATGTAGGTAATGGCTTTCACATTGCGTAATTGGAACCACAGTGATATCGGTGTTTTGAAGTACCCATAACCCATGATCAAGTCCAAACCTGAAAGCAGGAACAATAATTGAGTAAAACACTTGTCATTGAAATTATGTTTGTTATAAACACCAATGTACAGACAGAATTGAATTGCTTCCTGGATGGAGTGTGTTACAATTATACAAACTAAGAATATTCCAGAATATACAAACATAAGAAATTTTGAGAACCTTCGAGAAATGACAAATACTAAATAACAAATATTTGCCCATGATCAGATTTGAAGTGGCAACCTGCAGCATGCCAGCCAGAGACTAACCGCCACTCTACATTGCACGCCACAATATTCTCTTAAAAGTCTGTTTCATTTACATAATCCTATATATGCCACCAATTTACCAAAGGTCTGGTCTTAACAATATAGGTATTTGAAACCACCCAGTGTCTCCAGATCTCATCTGTGTATATAATCTTCTTTCGTGATTTTTAAACCAAGTGTTACTGACAGACTTTATGACTCATCACAATTAAATGTTCATCTCCCTTAATGTACAGTAAAATTTATTCTGTCTCGTCAGGCACTTCATCAGTTGTCACTATAACCAACTCAACCTATTCATTTCAGATCATTCTGTGTAAACTCAGATATTTTGGTTGATTCTAAGATGACCATTTCAGAATTGTCATATTTAGTACATGGATACCTACATGTGTTAGTAAAACTGCCAAATAGCACTGTCTTGACACTAACCATTTTTGATAAATTAGGGTTTAAAGGCTCAAAAGTGTGTACCTGTTCATTAGTCAAGCACCAATTTCCCTATTTTCAGAGACCTACTACTCAGTAATGAGTTGATCTACAGAGCTCATTTTTTATGTATCTAGTATGTAGGCCACTAAGTTGATATAATGTGTAAAAATTTGGATTCATCATTCAGATTTTTTATGAAAAATGTTGACGAAAAAAATTTCTGTCCTTAAAATATGTAACTTTTAAAAAATCATAACTCTGCACAGGGAAACTACACTGTAACTCATTAGTCCTAGTATTAAGTACAAATAATAATGAAAATCAGTTTGCATTGCAATTAGCATTTTTTACCTTCACCTAAAGACGACTTCATCGCAGTGGTAGCAAACTTAGATGCAGATTATCGTAATGCACTTCATTCATTGGCAAAAAATAAAAAAATGCCACACACACATTCCATTCACTTTCAACACTACAGGGAATTGTCAAATAAAAACCATATGTATTTGTTGAAAAGTTGCCCCTAAAATATTTGTGGTTGACCTGTGGATCAAGAATACACAGGTCAGAGCTGCAAACAATTACAATAATTTGTGTTAATGTATGTGTTGTATTTCACTATTATATGTCTTTTCAGTGTAAAGAATTAAGAGAGAACTTGGATTCACAAATGTGGTGATACGTCCTTATTCTGTTACTGTAAATTAAAAAGACAACTTCAGTGAAACAAAAGGAAAGATTCAAGCAGTAATGAGAGACATTAACAACTTTTTACATATATACCAGTATATATGGGTATAAGAATTCTGCAAAGAATGGTTTCATAAACAAGTTCAAATATAAAGAAGGAAATTGTATTTTTAAAACTAATTTTCATCGTATTTGAAAGTCTCATGCTGTCCGACTTGCGGCTGTTCTCGCAAAGCATTTTCATAAACTGCCATAGCAGCACTTCTCCCATTTGCATCTGCTGACTCTCTCATCATTAGAAAAATGTTAGTATCAGTGGATAGAAATGCGTGGTGCAATAGTGTTCCCAGAACTGTCCTCATTGGCTGTCCTCATTGTACTGTGCCTGTATTCCAAGAAACCTTCATTTGACTTGATCTGCAAAGAAACAAAGAACATATTAATGCCCTGTATTTTGTGGAAGGCCTGTGTGAACAGTGCAACCATTATCCAATGTAATGGAGCTCCTCAATCATAAACGTAGAATTCAACTCGCAGTGAACTGATTCCAGTTTAATCTCTTGCTCCGCCTTCATGGAGCATTGTCAGAGTAGCATCTACTGTTGGTGTCTTGGAACACATGGTATGCAAAGTTAGACAGTAGTGGTGTAACTGTTTCTCCAGAATGCAGGAGTGGTTACCTGAAATTGTGAAGCAGACATATTGATGCTTTACAGAAATGGCAGTTTTTGAATACTTCATGCAAGGAAGGAAAGATTATGTTCCTATGATGATAAATAAAAGACTCATGTGCAGAAAAGACTTACTTTAATTAATCTGAAAAGAGTTCTACACAATATATGGGGCATTAATATGTTCTTTGTTTATTCACAAGAGATCAAATCGTATGAAGGTTTCTTGGAACCCAGGTACGGTACAATAAGGACAGTTCCAGGAACATGATCGCATCATACATTTCTAGTCATTGCTACAAACACATTTCTAATTAAGAGACCCTCAACGGGTGCAAATGAGAGCACTGTTGCTACTGACACTCATAAAAAAAGCTTTTTTGGAAAAGTTGTGAGTTGGGTAATATATAGCTTTCAAATATGATGAAAGCTGGTACATAAGGACACATTTCCCAGGTATCATATGAATTTAAAGATGTTGCAATAAACTGCAAGTCTCCTGCTGAATCACAATTCCTTTCCTGGCCCAGTTGTAAAGGTGCTGTTTGGGTCTCCTCCTCCAGTGTTATATGTAAGATGGATGTCCCATCATTACAAAGTAAAGTGCACAATTGTATAAACTCGACAATAAGTGCTATGGCAAAATCATCTTTTTCACCTTTTTAATGAACTCATTTCATTTTTACATCAAGATGTGTATACGTAAGAAGTGATTAATGTCTCTCGTTACTGCTTGCATCTTTTTTTTTGTTTCACTGAAGTTGTTTTTTTAATTTATAATGACAGAATGAGGACATATCACCACGTTTGTGCACCCAAGTTGTCTCTTGCAATTTTTTATACTGAAAAGACATTTAACAGTGAAATACAACATATACATTAAAATAAGTGACTGATAATTGTTTTCAGCTCCCACCTGTTTAGTCTTGATCCACTGGTCAACCGCAAATATTTTAGAAACAATTTATCAAGGAATGCATAAGCTTTTATTTACCAATTCTCTGTACTGCAGAGAGTGTGTGTGTGTGTGTGTGTGTGTGTGTGTGTGTGTGTGTGTGTGTGTGTGTGTGTGTGTGTGTGTATATATGTATATATATATATATATATAGTTATAATAGAGGGAAGCATTCCACGTAGGAAAAATATATCTAAAAACAAAGATGATGTGACTTACCAAATGAAAGTGCTGACAGGTCGACAGACACACAAACATACACACACAATTCAAGCTTTCGCAACAAACTGTTGCCTCATCAGGAAAGAGGGAAGGAGAGGGAAAGACGAAAGGAAGTGGGTTTTAAGGGAGAGGGTAAGGAGTCATTCCAATCCCGGGAGCGGAAAGACTTACCTTAGGGGGAAAAAAGGACGGGTATACACTCGCGCGCACACACACACATATCTCCATCCACACATATACAGGTCTGCTTGTGTCTGTATATGTGTGGATGGAGATATGTGTGTGTGTGCGAGTGTATACCCGTCCTTTTTTCCCCCTAAGGTAAGTCTTTCCGCTCCCGGGATTGGAATGACTCCTTACCCTCTCCCTTAAAACCCAATAAGATAAGCTCAATAATGTTCATGTCTGGAGAGTTTGGTGGCCAGCAGCAGTGTTTAAACTCAAGTGTGTTCCTGGAGACACTCTGTAGCAATTCTCGATGTGTGTGGGGTATCACATTCTCCTGGTGGAATTGCCCCAATCCATTTGAATGGACAATGAGCATGAATGAGTCCAGGTGATCAAACAGGATGCTTATGTTCGTGTCACCTGTCAGAACTGTATCTAGACATATCAGGTGTCCCACACCAATCCAACTGCGCACACACCCCACATCATTACAGAGCCTTCGCCAGCTTGAACAGTCTCCTGCTGACATACAGGGTCCATGGATTCATGAGGTTGGCTCCATACCCGTACACATCCATCCGGTCGACACAATCTGAAATTAGACTAGTCCGACAAGGCTACATGTTTCCAGTCATCAACAGTCCAATGTTGGTGTTGATGGGCCCAGGCGAGGCATAAAGCTTTGTGTCATGCAGTCATCAAGGGTACAAGAGTGGACTTTTGGCTCTGAAAGCCCATATCGATGTTGTGTCATTGAATGGTTCACACACTGACTCTTGTTGACGGCCCAGCACTGAAATCTGCAGCAATTTGCGGAAGGGTTGTACTTCTGGCATGTTGAATGATTCTCTTCATTTGATGTTGGTCCCATTCTTGCAGGATCTTTTTCCAGCTGCAGCGATGTCAGAGATTTGATATTTTACTGGATTCCTGATATTCACTAGTGAAATAGTAGTACAGGAAAATCCCCACTTAAATGCTACATCGGAGATGCTGTGTACCATCGCTCGTGCGCTGACAAACCACATTCAAACTCACATCAATCTTGATAACCTGCCATTTTAGCAGTAATAACCAATCGAACAACTGCGCCAGACACTTGTTGTCTTATATAGGCGTTGCTGACCAGAGTTCCGTATTCTGCCTGTTTACATATCTCCGTATTTGAATATGCATGCCCATACCAGTTTCTTTGGCGCTTCAGTGTATATGCTCACATTAATTTTGGCGTAGCCTGTCTGCTGTCTCTATTTTATTCCATTATACAAAACCATATATTCACACATAAGTATTACTTTCAACAATAGTGGTTACCAAAACAAGAAGTAGAACAAATGTACATACACATATAACATTGGGCAATTATATTTTGTTTATAAAAAAAGATGAAACAGTAGTTACTTTTGGGTTGATTAAATAGTTCAATTTAAATTGTTGTGATTGATTTATTCAAAACACTACCCCATTCTTACAACTACTTTATAAGTACCTGTTTTCTTGCACTGTCAGCACTACATCCATTGGAGAATTTTCTCCTCCTACAGGCTTGTTTGGTCAAAATTAAGACATAATTTAGGAGAGAAAAGACCCGAGAAATTAGTGAAGATCTAAAAATTTCTGCATGCTTCCAAAAAGTAGTAAATTGTACTTTACAGTCATTATGATTATATAACAAATTAGTTTTTTTCTGGAAGTGTAAATGTTATTTAACTTTGTTTTTTGTAGTGCAAGAACAATTCGAACCCAGTATTAATAAAATAAATTCTTGTGACAGTAGATAGTTGTTTCCACTAAATATGATTGCTCTCTTTCATTTGTGTAAGGCTACCTATGCAATATTTTGTATGTTAATTAAATTTTCACAGTTAAATATAGTTGGGTTTTCTTGGTTTTTGTTTTAAAGAAAGCATGGTTTTTTTGGATCAGTATAAATTAAAACCAGCCTGATTTACACCAGTCTGAAGACTTGCATAATGGAGGGCCAAAGTCTGAGATTCACTTGGTAACGGAACAATATACAGTCTGAGATTCACATGACGGAACAACAATGTACGAAGATACGGATGATGGCCAATACCCAAGTTCTTGCTGACTCCTATGCAGAGACCACATCTTGGTTATAGTGAAGGCACACACTGGCAGCTCCCTTAGCCAACAGTGGCTGGTGCAGCACAGCATTGTTTGTAGTGAAAGTTCTGATTGAAGGACTGTGAGTGCAGTCACTGTTTGGCCCAGAGCTCGATGGAAGACTCACTTCAAGTAGCGCTGCGCTACCCTGCCCTAAATACCGAGGCTGTGTAGAGATACTGAGGAAATATTTGTGATCATGCGGCCTGGAGAAGCTGACAGGCGTAAATGGTCGGTAACCTCTAGCAACGCTTGCACTGCCTCCTGCTGCTGCTGCTGCTGCTGCTGCTGCTGCTGATGATGATGATGATGACAACACAAACACCCAGTCCACGGGCAGAGAAAATCCCCAACCCGGGACCCCATGATCCAGAGGCAGTAACACTAGCCACTAGACCACGAGCTGCGGACTGCCTCATGCTGGCCTAGTCAGTATCCGTGATTGAAGTTCTGTCATCTGCTGATGTAACACCTTCCAGGTTAGGCTGCAGGTGCGAGACACATTGCCAGTCTGCCTGACGAGCAACCCATGCATCACAGTTATTATTATTATTATTATTTTGCTTTTACAATTACTGAATCACACCATGAGCATCCCTATGTACCTTTGTGACCTACAGTGCTCTAGTTGAAAAGTTTGCAATTGCAAGCACAAGAGTTTACAAGTACCTATTGTGTGTGCGTGCGCGTGCGCGCGCACACGCACACGCACACACAATAGGTACTTGTAAACTCTTGTGCTTGCAATTGCAAACTTTTCACAGGTGTACTTCTTGCAGCAGTGATGTGTTCCTCTCCCACTCCTATTCACTAATTAACTTATTTACTAACCATCATCAATATCTTCCACCATGTGTATACATACCAGTATAAATTTGCATAGTACATACATGACGGATTCACACTGGATTTAATAAAATACTTCATTTTTATGTGTTTCAAACAAATTGCCATATGCTCACAAATATATAAGTATTAAACAATGCCAATATTGTTTGTACCCAGTGTAATGATTATGGTTACTCAGCACCATTTCTGAGACCCTTCAAGGTGTTGGCCTCAAATCGACGAAAAACAGATGTGCCCCCCCCCCCCCCCCCCTCCTCCTTTTCCAGATTTAAGTATCTTGTGGTTTCCCCTAAATCTCTGAAGACAAATTCCAGAGTGGTTCCTTCAAAAAGGATGTGGCTGACTTCACACCCAGTCCGTGTCTGACCTGAGTTTGTTCATTTAATGAATTTGGATATTGAACCAAACTTTTCCTTCCCTGTGTTATCTGTGTTTATGCCTTCACTTTTACCAAATTTCAACATCACAGAAAGCACTGCTTGTGTTTATGCTGTTCTGGCCATCCTGTACTGATGATTTATTGTTTGCCTGAATTAGCACACTAAATCACATTATGTCAACTGCAAAGGATTTGCCTTTTTACTGGAAATTTATTGAATGTGGTCTGCTTTTTCAAGTTCAATTGTCTTGTGAACATATTTCCCCATGCTCTACTATTCTGAGTTGTAAGTTCAGCAAATGCACATGATGTCTTTTGGCATTTGTTGAGCTGTGTTATTTGATGAGAGGTGCTTTGGAATAGGGATTATCTAAATGATGTGCTGTTCCTATCTGTTTTTTCAGTAATTTATCAAGAATTGTGTCCATTTTCACCAACAATAGGGGGCAACAAATCATTGAGCACAGACTGAAATTAAATTGTGCTCAGATGTTCATTATTAGTTGTTGTGTGGTCTATGTTCTGATGACTGTAACCAGATGTCAGCCTGTCCCGTGGACCAGAGGTGTACATATTGTGGTCTGGCTTTGCAGAGTGGCTCGCTTTTGCAAACCGATATTGAGGGAACTTTCCTATTTGGAGTGTAGTTATTCAACAAAACAATCAGTATATCAGTATTGTAAATAGGTTCATTGATTCATTTGGTGTGGAAGGACTGCCAATGAAGGCAATACATTTCCAGTTTGTGGTTCATGGATGCTGTGACTTCTGTGGTTTTCATTTAATCTTTGGTTTGAGGATAGCTTTACCTTATGTAAATCCTTAACACTGTGTGAATGGCAGTGCCTTACATTATGACTATACACGAACCACCGACCGAAGTGACACTGTGGTAAGACATTGGACGCTTATTCAGGAGGACAGCAATTCAAATCCCTGTCTGGTGTTGCAGATTTAGGTTCCCAGTGATTTACCTACATCTTTTAAATCAAATCCCAGGATGGGACAGGAAATTGGCTTAGCTCTACCATAGGGACCACCATTCTCCAACCTAAGCTTGCTGTGAAAAGGATGTTAAACCTAAATCTTATGTTCTTCTTAAACATGAACTCTTACTTTACAGTAGATAATATCTTAACTCATGTAGTGTACAGATCACTTATGAAGGTCCCTTTTTAGTCTGTGAGTGCTGTTTTTGTCTGTTCCAACACTCATAGTCTCTTGCTCCTCTTGTCTATCAACTGGAATAATTCTATTCCTTAATAAGAGTATGCTATTGCAGTTTGTAGGCTTAGCTTCTGTTTAATGTAAGTCCTTGGGCATACTGAACAAAAGTAGCCTCCTCTTTTCACTTGGTGGTGCATTCTGCGAAACATTAGCTCGTATTTTCATCATCTCTGGGTGTGGTATTATGCCTTCTGCTATAATGAGATGACCTAATGATTTTGATCCTTTACACAGTTCTTCACCAAACGCTTTATCCAGCACTCTCTTGAAAATGAAAGATATGGGAAGTTGGATCTAATACAGATAGCTCCTTTTCCAAAGTATAAAACACATGCACTTCCTATTCCATTCTGCTAATATCAGGTGAGATGGTTGAGGGCTAAGGCACTAGACTCGTACATAAGCAGAGCAAGTTTCAGATCTCCATCTGGCCATCGAGATTTTTCTTGTTTTCTTCAATTTGTTTAAGGTGAATATTGGTATGGCTCCATAGAAAAGGAGTAATTCCTTTAAATAGGACATGAAATTTTTTTTCCCTGAAGTTTTGTTTTATGGGAACCTGGGTGCCAGCCATCTCTTATTATATGAATGTGTTGCTCTGAGTTTAGTTACATGTTCCAGGCCATTACCATTTATGTCAGTTTGCTGCAGAAGTCTTGAGCATATTCAAAGTTCAAATATGATACATTTTGTTGACAGAGAAAAGCTTGTGCCCACAAATCAGCTCAGATTTAGAACTAGTCACCCTTGAAAAACTCCACTTGTTCTATCTCATAATTTTCTTCTTCTTCTCCTCCTCCTCCTCCTCCTCCTCCTCCTCCTCCTCCTCCCACATGTCTTTCAACTATTGGTAGGCAACTATTCTAGCCTTCTTATTGCCATCTCTTGCACACGTTATGTTGACAGTGGCTTCATCCTTGAATCATTATTATTATGCCAATGATTCTCTTTCTTTAGCAGCCTGCTCTTTGTCACGTTTGCTGACTTTGTGTTGTTCTCGTCATGTGTTGTTCTCATCAGTCTGCACAATTGACGGAGCACTGTTAACAATTCATTACTTCCACTATGCTGAGAACGAGTATGTTTAGTCTTTCTGTAGTCAGTATTCCATTCAGGATTTTTCAATCTCTTATTAATGTTGCCACCTGACTCGCTTCTGTCCTGTAACTTGATTTTTGTACATTGTCCAACTCCATTGCGTGTGCATTAGTATTCTGTACTCTTCCTCAAATTCACAAATCTAAACTGGTGAATATCCTGTTATAAGTTATTGCTGTGACCGTGTGAAAGGATTTGCAACCTGTTATTCATTTGTATCATTGTGTATGGCTCATTACTACCTTCATCCTGCCTTTTTCCATTCCTATTCCTCACTTCACTTCTTTCTGCCTTTCCCCTTGTTCCCTTCCTCCTGCCCATCCCCTCATCCCCTTCCTCCTGCCCATCCTCTTCCTCCCATATTTTCCTTCGCCCATTCTTGCTTCCATCTGTTTCACAGGTAGATCATAATTTTTGGTTGAGATTGTGTTTGAAGATACATGTCATATGATAAGTATAATAATTTATCCCTTGTGACTGCAGGAATGACCAAAACTGTACTGTGATGGAGAATTGCAAAATGCCACCAGTTGCACAGAATTTATTTGTGACTATAGTTGACAGAGTAATTATCTCATTAGAGAAATATCTACATAGTAAATGTCACAACTGAAGTGAAGTGTCAGTGTGTTCAGTCTGATACAGTGGAAAATGTGGCATATCAGTCTTACTTTCCCTGTATTGTTTGTCACTTTCTCCAGTTATTGCCGCCTTTAGTCTACGTCTGGTCAGTTGTGACATACTGTTACTCTATGCTTCTTCTGTCTGATGTTTTATGCAACAATCTGGCCTTAAAAAAATCTGTAAATGTTGTGCTATGAAGACGTCTTTTGAATTCAAGGTAAGAAGTAAATGAGGATTGTCATTTAGAATTATAGTCAAATAAAGACGGCAGGAAGACTATGGCTTAACTCTGTAAAAAATTGTAGATACAGCAGTTGCATTTGTAAACAAGAGAGGTTTTCTGATGTTGTGCTTAATTATCTCCGACAAATGGCATGATGGTTGCTTTGAATAATGCAAGGGCATTCTCCTTGTCTGTCCTTGTCCAGCTGAAATGTATCCTTGTGCACTTGGATTGTGGGAAGTGTTCCCCCTCCCTCATACTGTTTGGATACTGCCATGTACTGAAATGCTATAGTGCTGACTAATGTAGCAGTTAATTTCAAGTGTAAGCATACAAGTACTTAGACTGCCTACATGGAGAGGGACAATGCAGGAGAAACCCTACCTCCCTTTTGCAGAGCTGAGAACCTACACTGACAATTTGTGCTTTTGCAACAGCAGTAGAACTCTTTATTGGTCATATGGATCACTTATACCTTCTGATGCCAGGGTTAGTCTCTTCACTCATTTCAAAATAAGAAAACTAAAACATCACTCAACCCAAAATAAAGCAGAGTACACAAAGCACTCAGCAATGGCTATGGTGCAATTTCTTGTTCTTGTCAGTAGTGTAAACATGATAGTCTGGGGCAGACCTCCACCAGTGTCTTGTGCAACTATAGTTCAAAACAGTGCCCACATAAAAATAACATAAGCATCATCACAATACAGACATTTGTTTGTCTTCTTTCTAAATTTGCATCTTTGTCCATACTTGCATATTTATGGCAAGTTGCCATTCGAGGAGGAGGAGGAGGAGATGATGATGATGATGATGATGATGATGATGATGATGATGATTTGTGAAATGCAAAGGCTAATACAAAAAGTTACATATATCAGTCTCATCAGAGATCTGTTAATTGCCAAAATTTCATCTAGGTAGGAAACATAATGAACACAATCAATGGATTATATGAAATTATGGCATAGATTAAAGTTTGTATAGTCGATCGACTCTGCATATGTCAACTGAATTAATAGATGAATACCAATTAGCAATGAGTATCTGAATAATTGTTGTTGAAATACACAGTTGCATGGTTTGCACATGACGGAAAAGGTGAAATTTTTGAGCCTGTCAGTGGAATTTTTTAAGTCAGTGTACTTTGTTGAACATTTTTCCAGTGAGCAGATTCCTTTTCTGAAGTACTGTTCTGAGAGGCCTGCAAAACACCCAACTGTTGTTACCAGAACCTCTTCATTTGGCTCAAAATTTTTTCAGACCTAATTTACTATAGATATAGGGTGATGTAGCATTCAAAGGGTGCCAAATTCGTTGAGTAAAGTGGATTTTCCAACAGTTCATGCTTCAAATACCTCAGTTTTCTCACTGCCAAAGGATTTTTGTGGGAGGTATTTTCTTCTAAGGACAGAACATTTTCTTTCTTTTGCGATTCAGGCCTCTACCATCATATTTTTTGACCCAGATAACCATGAAAAACTTGATATTATAGACAACTTATTTTTTCTCCTTTAGAAAGGTGAGAATCACGGAAACAATGATGTGGCAGTTGCCATTGATTTGGCCATTTTTTGTGTTAGGGCCACTGATTTATATTCACTGCCGTCTATTGATCGTGTGAGGTGATTAATGCAATTTCGTCTATGACAAATAGTAGGTGCACAAAAAGAGTTGGATTATTTTTTCAGATATTTCAAACCATCTACATCTACATCCATACTCCGCAAGCCACCTGACGGTGTGTAGCAGAGGGTACCCAGAGTACCTCTATCGGTTCTCCCATCTATTCCAGTCTCGTATTGTTTGTGGAAAGAAGGATTGTCGGTATGCTTCTGTGTGGGCTCTAATCTCTCTGATTTTATCCTTATGGTCTCTTCGCGAGATATACGTAGGAGGGAGCTATATACTGCTTGACTCTTCGGTGAAGGTATGTTCTCGAAACTTTAACAAAAGCCCGTACTGAGCTACTGAGCGTCTCTCCTGTGGGGGTTATTTAGCAAAAGCCCGTACTGAGCTACTGAGCGTCTCTCCTGTGGGGGTTATATAACAGTGTTAAGTGATTTGAGCATACAGCCCCCCCATTTTTCCCCACAATCAGGGTACTGTCTCTGGTGATCCTGCACACATCGCAAAATGTGCTAAATTTAAATTGCAGTAGCCCATACCGAGCTACTGAGCGTCTCTCCTGCAGAGTCTTCCACTGGAGTTTATCTGTCATCTCCGTAATGCTTTCGCGGTTACTAAATGATCCTGTAACAAAGCGCGCTGCTCTCCGTTGGATCTTCTCTATCACTTCTATCAACCCTATCTGGTACGGATCTCACACTGCTGAGCAGTATTCAAGCAGTGGGCGAAGAAGCGTACTGTAACCTACTTCCTTTGTTTTTGGATTGCATTTCCTTAGGATTCTTCCAATGAATCTCAGTCTGGCATCTGCTTTACCGACGATCAACTTTATATGATCATTCCATTTTAAATCACTCCTAATGTGTACTCCCAGATAATTTATGGAATTAACTGCTTCCAGTTGCTAACCTGCTATTTTGTAGCTAAATGATGAGGGATCTATCTTTCTATGTTTTCGCAGCACATTACACTTGTCTACATTGAGATTCAATTGCCATTCCCTGCACCATGCGTCAATTCGCTGCAGATCCTCTTGCATTTCAGTACAATTTTCCATTGTTACAACCTCTCGATACACCACAGCATCATCTGCAAAAAGCCTCAGTGGACTTCCAATGTCATCCACAAGGTCATTTATGTATATTGTGAGTAGCAACGGTCCTATGACACTCCCCTGCGGCACACCTGAAATCACTCTTACTTCGGAAGACTTCTCTCCATTGAGAATAACATGCTGCGTTCTGTTATCTAGGATCTCTTCAATCCAATCACACAACTGGTCTGATAGTCCATATGCTCTTACTTTGTTCATTAAACGACTGGGGGGAACTGTATCGAACGCCTTGCGGAAGTAAAGAAACACGGCATCTACCTGTGAACCCGTGTCTATGGCCCTCTGAGTCTCGTGGATGAATAGCGCGAGCTGGGTTTCACACAACCGTCTTTTTCGAAACCCATGCTGAAAAATTTGTTTTCTGTTTACTTTTGGTTAGTTTTCAATAAATGTGGCACCCACCTTGTACAAACGGTTGTTGTTGTTAATGGTGTAAATTTTACTGAGGTCTCTCCATAGATATCCTTATGCTGGCACCAGCAATTTCGTACACCTTAGAGTGCTGACTGTCCATTACCACATTGTGTACTTCCCACTGGCTTTTATCTGTGCCTACCGTTTTGAAACATTTTCATGTGGAACATCCTTGAACACACAAGTCCTGCTTGTTTGAATTTGCCCAACCAGGTCTTAGCTGTTTGAAAGTGAAGGAGTAGTCTCTTTTTATATGTTAATATGTGGATGAATTGATGTAGGTGATAAGCTTCACAACAGACACTTATGACAGTACAAGATTTGAATTTCTCCATTTCAACTAAGTGCACACAACATGTTTGAAAACAATGCAAACAAGACTATTTTGCTGGTAGTTGACATGTGTCTGAAGTAATTGCAAGGAAAAGATAATTTAATTTATCTCAATACCATCTCCATGTGAGTCTTATGAATTTACTTCCAGTTCCTATAAGTAATATTTTTAACTTTTTTAACAAAATGTTCTGTTAATAAACATTACCTAAATGTTGCTAATATTTTGCAGTATCCTTTTCTCTCCATTTTTCCACCACAAACCTGTAATCAGGTGAAGGATGAGATTGTCCTCATCAATAATACTGCCAGGTAAAGGCATTAAGTATCAGTAGATAAATAAACTATTATTAGTGTGCTTTTTAATGCAACTGTTGCCCATGCATCAGCAGCACACAAAATGATATAGTGACTCGTGATCATGAAGGCGAAAGATGAACTGTCCCTATCATTGAGGGTAAAGAAAGGAGGATGAGAGATGTAAAAAGATGAGCAAACATTGTCTTTTCAGTATTTATCTGTTACTGAATTTGGGCCTTGCATTTTTCTTTCGTTATTAAACTGCTGATGTCAGTTCTGTCAATTATTTCAGTAGAACCTAATTTTTAAAAGACTGTCCCAGAGCTACCCATTTTGTGTTATCGTGTTGCTATTTTCAATTACTGAATATTATCTGTAAATGTCTCATAATGACATGATTGTTATAGTAGATACACCAATTAGCAGCTTATAATAAGCTATTTGGTATATCTACTGTAACAATCATGTCATTATCAGACACATATTATGCTGCTGGCCCTTAAGAAGAAAAATCTGTAAATGTGTTTTGTTACAACACATTTACAGATAATGCAGTACTGATTGTTGTCATATCTTAAAAGAAACCATGATAAAGTATTTCCGTACTATAAGTGAGTGTTAAATATTCGGTTACAGCTTCGAGTGAAGGACCTGCTACTACAGATGCTGCACTGGCTGCTTTGGCCGCAGAAGCTGGACTCCTTGACCCACCCTTAGAAAACTTATCACCAGCTTTTCTTCAAAAAGAACTTGAGGGTGACGGGAGTGAAATGTCACCAAATTTAACAGGTGATGAGCTCCAGTTTCCAACCTCCCAAGACAACTACAGAAGTGATGGTGTAAGAATGAACAGTACAAACAGTGACAAATTAGTTATCGACGAAAATCTGGACAGCGGAAGTACAACGGGTGCTGACAGTGATATTGCCAAAGCTGCTTCAGAACTGATGCAACTTAGTAATCCAGAAGTTTGTAGCTTGGCAGATGAACTTAGATCTATTAAGGAAAGTCATTCGTCTGGCCTCGGTGAAAGTGCAGATTGCAGCCTAAATGATGTTTTACAATCGTGTACTGATGGAAATTTACATGCAGAAATGTCAGGTCACTCTCCAATAAGTGCAATGAAGTTCCAAAGTGAGCCCTCCATAGAAGGTAAACAGTTATTTTGAAGCATGGTTCTTATTTTTATGCATTTTAAGTAGTATGTTGAAAGTGTAGAGAATACACAAATTCTTTTATTTATTTGTAATGTAATAGTTGGGTTTACAAAAAAAGAAGAATTCTGTTCCAGACCCTACAAAGGGAACAGACATTGATAACAGTGCTATTAGTGCAGCGCAAGGAGAAAGCAGTTTGGGAAACAAATCTGGACTGACAGAAAACAGAGATTCGGAATTCAATTTGCGTGAGACTGACAGCAGTGCAAGCTCTCTGCCACTGATGAAGACAGGTGAAATGGAGTCTGATGCTCTGTCCACATTAGCATCTGCAGCACTGGGCTGCAAGCAGGCACCGACGAATGGAGCGCCTGTTCAACCTGCGGAGCAGAAGGTACTGCTGATATTCAAATTGTAAATAATGGAAAAAAATTTCATGCCTTATATTACTGCACAAAATTTTTACAGTTGGATGAATGAGTTTAACTTCAGTATACATCAATTGTGCACAAACTTCTTACTCCAGCCCTAAGTGATTATATGTCAGGTGATCCTATTGGACCGCCTTTGCTGCTATAATGCTCATTACACATATGTGTTAGACTCTGTAAATGTAGAAAATGGGTTGGTGTCCTATTGTGCACAAACCATATTATCCATTGTCTTTCCACAAGAGTAAAGTTTAAGCCCCTATGATTCTCATCACCCACAATCCCTGCCCGGGTTGTTCTATGTCAAATCGGCAAATGCTACAACCAGACACTCTCAGATTTATTTGAAATTAAGTACACATGTAGTATTCTTAAATATTAAACAATACTATTGTTTCACATTTATCTGATGGAAGGTTACAGAGTAATGTGAGTAATTGGTGCTCAAAAATTGAAACATAATTTTGTGTTGTTTTTGTTTTGCTGTGTGTGACTGGGAAACATTCCACATGGGAAAAATATATCTAAAAACAAAGATGATGTGACTTACCAAACAAAAGCGCTGGCAGGTCGATAGACACACAAACAAACACAAACACACACACAAAATTCTAGCTTTCGCAACCAACGGTTGCTTTGTCAGGAAAGAGGGAAGGAGAGGGAAAGACGAAAGGATGTGGGTTTTAAGGGAAAGGGTAAGGAGTCATCCCAATCCCGGGAGCGGAAAGACTTACCTTAGGGGGAAAAAAGGACAGGTATACACTCGCACACGCACACGCACACACACACACACACACACACACACACACACACACACACACACACACACAAGCAGACATATTCAAAGACACAGAGTTTCGGCAGAGATGTCAGTCGAGGCGGAAGTGTGGAGGCAAAGATGTTGTTGAATGACAGGTGAGGTATGAGTGGCGGCAACTTGAAATTAGCGGAGATTGAGGCCTGGTGGGTAACGGGAAGAGAGGATATATTGAAGAGCAAGTTCCCATCTCCAGAGTTCGGATAGGTTGGTGTTAGTGGGAAGTATCCAGATAACCCGGACGGTGTAACACTGTGCCAAGATGTGCTGGCCGTGCACCAAGGCATGTTTAGCCACAGGGTGATCTTCATTACCAACAAACACTGTCTGCCTGTGTCCATTCATGCGAATGGACAGTTTGTTGCTGGTCATTCCCACATAGAATGCGTCACAGTGTAGGCAGGTCAGTTGGTAAATCACGTGGGTGCTTTCACACGTGGCTCTGCCTTTGATCGTGTACACCTTCCGGGTTACAGGACTGGAGTAGGTGGTGGTGGGAGGGTGCATGGGACAGGTTTTACACCAGAGGTGGTTACAAGGGTAGGAGCCAGAGGGTAGGGAAGGTGGTTTGGGGATTTCATAGTGATGAACTAACAGGGATGAACAAACAACCCAAGTCTTTCCGCTCCCGGGATTGGGATGACTCCTTACCCTCTCCCTTAAAACCCACATCCTTTCGTCTTTCCCTCTCCTTCCCTCTTTCCTGACGAAGCAACCGTTGGTTGCGAAAGCTAGAATTTTGTGTGTATGTTTGTGTTTGTTTGTGTGTCTATCGACCTGCCAGCGCTTTCGTTTGGTAAGTCACATCATCTTTGTTTTTTATATATATATATCATTTTTTTATATATATCATTTTTATATATATATATCATTTCAAAGACTGTATACATAATGATTGGTTGGCATGGCTATCTTCCTTCTCTTTGGTATTTTGTCTTTGGATAATATTCAGTTGTGAATTATTGTCAGTTGATGATGAAAGTGAAATGTACATTTTCTTTTGGTGTGACATAGCCTATAATGTGAGTAATTCTGCAATGTTGTGTTTTAAAATTAGATTAAAGGTACTTTATTACAATTCTCACAAAAATGTAGAAGTTTGCATGCCTACAACCAGTTAATATTTGCAAACTATGAACATAACCTTAAATTTTGTTCCCGGATGTGAAAAAAACGGAGAATTAATGTTGTGTATTACTAATTACATGAAGCTGACACATTGAACTTTTAAAACATTTCATAAAAATGAGACTGTTCATTTGTGAATGATATACAATGTCTAAAATTTCAGCTTTGTACTATAATCCTTTTAATGAAAAGGGTGACAATAACCATAAGAAGTGAAAATGAAGAACAATAAGAAAAACTTGCTTCCTGTTTCCCAATAGATGATAGAAAGGAAACATTTCCTAATATTAAATCAGAAACTATGTGACAAGTACTAGAAAAAAATCCACTAGTAGAAGTTTCTGGTAAGTCTAGCGCAGAAAAATGATGGTAATCTAGTGTGTTCTGAGGTCAGAAACAAAAAAGAGTGAAAAATGTTGAACCGCAGTGATGAACAAGACATTGCTGCAAGTGCAGTCCTAGAAACTGTGAATGCTTCTTTGCAGTCTCTTGGCGAATCGCCAGTGAAGGAAAATGACTGTGTGGTGAAGTATTGTAATGAAAAACTAATAAAAGTAACTTCAACAATCCAAAGTAGTAGTATTGTTGCTGCCTTCCAAGGAAGAAGAGTTAGTTAATCATTCAGAGTCAGAGATAATAACTTAGCTGAAAAAGAAATTTAGTTCTTGCACATCGCGAAGTATATAGAAGGAAATTCTCACCATTTTACCTTAAAGTTGGAGTGATAATAAGCTCAAAGAGGAATTTAAATAATTAACTAGGTGGCTACATAAGTAAAAGATTTGGTGAAAGCAAAGGGTATTTTGTCTTCCCCCCCCTCCCCCCCCCCCCCCCCCCCCCCCACCACCAATCCAAAACCTGTCAAGACTCTTAATGAATGGACTGCTGACTTTATTGATGTGATGAAATAAGCAGGTCAGTGCCTGGTAAAAAAGGTTTTGTGGTCATAAGAGTTGATGGAGAGAAAATTCAAATACAAAAACTATTAGTTCTAAGTAATTTGACAGAAATTTATGCAGACATCAAAGACAAGTATTCAGGCCTCCACAATGGGTTTTCAAAGTTTGCTGAGCTACGTCCCAAAAATTGTGTTTAACTGGAAGCAGTGGTACATACGCTGTTTGTGTTCATGCTACTCACCAAAACTTCAAACTTATGGTGTAACTTTCCTTAGCTGACAATGAATGATGTTGCTCCAGTAAAAATCTACAAAGATTGCATTGTAAGAGTTGTGTGAAACCCATCATTACCTGCTTGTCAATTTGGTGAATGTCAGTTCTGCTCAGGACAAGAAACACTTGGAAGTGTTTACAAGAATTGTTGGATACTAATGATATTGACCTGATAACTTAAAAACAGTGGCTGTCTGTTGATCGCACATCTCTAGGACCCATCAAAAAATCCTCAAATCCTCTGAAAACTTTACTGATTTTTTAAAAATTAAAATCATTTACATGACATTCCTTTGTGGCCAGCCACCAATCAACCTTCCAGAAAAGATTGAAAAATGAGCTTGTGGTTTGTGATGTTGCTGAGAATTCATTTTTGTTGTACTGGATGAAGTTCAGGGCTACCACTGTACCAACACACAAGCAATATTTCAGTCCTTTGTAGCTTATTACAAGGATGGCAGCAAACTTGACCACACAGGTTGTGTCATCCTATTAGAATGCCTCACATATGGCACTGTTGCTGTGCATCTGTTCCAGTTCTACTTGATTGAATTTCTAACCGGACAACATAATGAAAAACCAATTAAAGTATATCACTTCTTTAGGAGGAGAAACTCTGTGTAAAAAGAGAGAGAACCTCAACAACATGTTCTATCATGAAGGTGATTTCAGTATTGAAGTTCAGGGGCGTTTTTCAGCTACCTCTCATGGAAAAGATCTAGCAATGATGTTGGTGGAACAGTCAAGTGACTGGCTGTCCAAGAAAGTCTGCAGCCCCCTTGCACTGATCAAACCGTAACACCCGAACAGCTTGATGTGTTTACCAAGGATAATTTTGATGGGATCAATTTCAAGTATGCTACTATGGAAGATCATAAAAATGAAGAAGTGAAATTTGAGTAATGCTGCACAATTTGAGAGAGAGAGACAAACTTCACACCTTTATTCCCGTAAGCAAGAACAAAATAACAGAAAAAGTGTGTTCAGGTTGTAATGAATCAAAATTGAACTAACTACAGCTGTTGACAGTGATCCAATATTGATTGATGACATTGAAGGATATATTGCTTCTGAATGGACGTGGGTTGTTAGCCTGTTTAGTTGGCAAAAATGCCCCAGTCATGCAGATACTTTTCCGCAGCAGGAAAGTAAAAGCAATCTTGAACCCTCAAACTGCTACAGGGCGAACATGTACATTATCCCATGCAGAAATGCTGATGAGCAACAGACTGATGGGATAGAAACACGATGAATTGGACTGATATGACTCATCTCAGTAAAAAGAACTAATAACTAACTGATTTTAAACCTATCTCTGGTATTCAGCTGTACTGATGGTTTTTAAAGATTTCCAACTTCTTGTATTTTTAATTAAACACTGATAAGGCAAATATTGTTTTTTTTGACTATCTGTTATAAGCTATTGTATTATGATGTCCTGATTTAGCTATATGGTAACACACAGCTGATGAGAAGTAGGCCTAATATTTAAAATAAATTAATATTTGAAGGTGTTTCACTGCACCATCCTAAGCATAAAGTTACTTCTGATAGTGATACCATGCTCATTCAAAGTTGGGACTTTCAGAACATGAGAGAAAAACAGTATCTTCTGCATACATTTTTTGGGAATTTTAAAAATAATTTTTCAAAATTCAGTAAATTCAATAATGATGATATATTCAACTACTTATGTTTTATGTTATATGAAAGCCCTTTAAAAGAGCTTTCAAATGAACTCAATTTCACTGGCGTAGCTTAGTTAGAACACAAGTTGCCAACAAATTAACATTGTTCTGCGAAACAAAATTCATTTTTTTTAAGCACCCATTACTCAGTAACCTTTCCTCAGAAAAATGCAAAAAAATTGTTTTGTGTTACTATTTATGAATACTACATGCATACTTAATTTCAAATAAATCTAAATGTGTCGTGTTGAAAACCCTACTTTCATTTGTTGATTTGACACAGAACACATTAATATTATAATGATCCAGGTCCTTTTCTTCCAATATTTCTTGAGGATTTGCATCTGCTCACCTGTGTCACTGTTGCTGTGAATTAACTGTTTCTATGTGAATCTCACCTCGCCTATAAATAAAATGCAGATATATTGATGTTGAATGATCTGTCATAGAATCCATTGGTGTAATGTCTTGTAGCCTGAGAGTTTCCTCACACTTCATGTGATATGGATAAAGTAACTGCTTATGCAGAATTGATTAGCCAAGAGTGTAGGTTATGCTTTCAGCCACCCTAATTTTTTGCACATTTGTTTGAAGATCATCTACCCATCAGAACAAACTCTCCTCAATGTCCTGTGTGAGAACTATTGGTGAGGGATCTAATGTAATCCCTTTACGTCTTTGTGAATGACCCTGTGTCAACAAGTCGCTGGGACACTGTACGGAACATCTTTTCAGGAGAAATGCAATATTTAAGATGATGATGGGCATATATGGTGTGATTGGCTAAACCATAGCCGACTGCCAATTCTGAAATTTTCTGGTGTTGGAATAGAAATCAATTTCACCATTTGCATTCTTCACACCCCATGGAATCACTAATCTTACTCTGATGCCAGTACAGCTTCAAAATGCTAAACACAGAATGGTTGATGCAGGAGATGGTTGTAAGTGACTGACAATAGCATCACCATCATATGACCGACAAAGGGAACCCACCATAGGTAGCTTTCTGACACGCTCAGTATGTCACAGGATGAAAGAGAGGTGAAAATAAAGGGACAACCTATTTTGGCATAGGTACCAACACTCAATAGATTCCAATAAAGTGATAGTCTAAGTATTGACTCCACTTCATGAGCCTCCTCACATGGTGTAAAAGCAAATGAGTCAGTAGTGCAGTGGCTACGAGCACAGTTTTGAATTTTTGTGCTCTGTATTCAAATACAGTGTTAAGTTTTTCTTTCTTTTATTGTTGTGGAATTTTTTTGTGACATTGTGAAATACAATGGAATTGTTTACAAAAGAAGTAAGAATTTCAGGCCTAATTAAAAATAAATTTCATCATCACAAATGTCATATAATTAGCAGTAATTGAAAATGAAAAACGTATAAATAATAATGTTTCAATTTTTTCCTTTCATTTTTACTTTTATACTTCAAGAGTACCAATGTATTCCCAGGGGTGTCATCTATCATAAAAACATTCAAAGCATAAAAATTTGGAACATCATGAGCAACATGCAGAGGCACACATAACACAGCCACATTTTTTTAGTGTGAATATCAGTGACAACTCTTGCATATCGAAGCATTTTCTTGAAAGCTAGAGCCTGCAATTGATGATGGATCAACGTAATTTGGGGGGGGGGGGGGAGTGGAAAAAAATTCTGATTGCATTGACAGACAGCCCATTTTATAAGGAGGGATCACATTGCTCACCCCCACGAGTCAATAATGTATAGAAACACCTCCATTCTTATGTAACATTGGAAAACATTGTCCAGAAACTAATGGTAGGGTTCTCTTTTTTTTTGAGCTTTCCAGATTTTGTGGCTGTCGCATGCACATTCTAATGCCATTCCACTAAATGCACTCAAGGACCATATGTGCCACTGACTTCTTGGAGATGAACAAAAACTATTGCTAACAGTTTTCTGGAAAGTATTAATCCATACTGGGCAGTATACAAGTATGACAGTTGATTCAGTTGGCCTGCTGTAACTTTCTTGCCTTCGAACGTTCTCTTACTATAGAGGTGATACACACATGGAGTTTGATCCATGTTTATAATTAAATAAGTGGCGAGTTATGGAATTCTAGTCGAACTTTGAAGCTGAATCAGTCTTGCTGTTTCCAGTATGACATCAAACATACACTTGTGTTTGACACTAACGTCTTTGGTGATATGACACTGCTGAATTCTGTTTTTCTCCTTGACAGAATTGCAGCAGGTTTTTGAGGCTTTGAATTCAATTTTTCTGGCTGCAGTGAGACTTATTGAATAACAATAACACCACTCAACACTGAATAATGATTCAAATTATCATAGAAGTTATATTATCATAAAAGTTATAACAATTAAGAAGTCAAGAATGATGATGTGTTTCCAAAAGCCATGTAGCTGTATGAAGGTGCTTTACATACATCACTGGTTTCACATCAGTATAGACATATCTTCAGGTTTATCTGTCAAGAATACAAACTACTGTGTTAAATTTTTGAAATGTTACAAATACAGAATCATAATATGGGCATTCAAAAATCCATGACAAATACTCACAATGTAATGTGGTTCCCAACCTTCTGTTGTTTCCATAGTTATGATTTCCTCCTTTCAGCTGTCCATGTGTTTGTTTTGGTTTCCTCTTTGGCACCACAACCTTCAGCCTTCCAGTTGTTGCTAACCTCCACAGACTGCTTACACCACATCAGCTTGTTAGAAATATGTAGAAGTATGCACATCACACAGGATCTTAAGTTTAACTTGCATTGATTTTATACAGTTGGCATCACCCAGATTTTCTAATATATCCTACGGTGTGTTCCCGGTAAACTATTTTTCAGATTTCCATATGAGAGTATTATTTTTTGGATGATATTTCCTGTGTACTTACAATACTTAACCTAGATGTTAGATAATTTTTATGCATTTTGCCCTGTTCACAGTAGTGTCCCATTCTTCACCTTTTTCCTCCACATTTTTCTAGGCATGCCTCAGTTACCAGTCATGCTTTGTATATTTTGAAAGAATCTTTTGTGTGTACTCAATTTTATTATGACCACTCACCAGTGTGGTTTGACTGTTAATGTGGATAACTTCCTGAAAGCTGGGACTACATAATTGTCCATCTACATTATGGAAATATAACCATTGTGAGTACTCGTCACTCTTTTTTTGTTAAATGCCAACACTATGGTTCTGTATTTGTACCATTTCAAAGTTTCACATAGCAATTTATATTCTTGATAGATAATGCTGAAGATGCATACAGGGTGTTACGAAAAGGTACGGCCCAACTTTCAGGAAACATTCCTCATACACAAAGAAAGAAAAAATGTTATGTGGACATGTGTCCGGAAATGCTTACTTTCCATGTTAGAGCTCATTTTATTATTTCTCTTCAAATCACATTAATCATGGAATGGAAACACACAGCAGCAGAACGTACCAGCGTGACTTCAAACACTTTGTTACAGGAAATGTTCAAAATGTCCTCCGTTAGCGAGGATACATGCATCCATCCTCCATCGCATGGAATCCCTGATGCGCTGATGCAGCCCTGGAGAATGGCGTATTGTATCAGAACTGTCCACAATACGAGTGTGAGGAGTCTCTACATTTGGTACCGGGATTGCGTAGACAAGAGCTTTCAAATGCCCCCATAAATGAAAGTCAAGAGGGTTGAGGTCAGGAGAGTGTGGAGGCCATGGAATTGGTCCGCCTCTACCAATCCATCGGTCACCGAATCTGTTGTTGAGAAGTGTACAAACACTTCAATTGAAATGTGCAGGAACTCCGTCGTGCATGAACCACATGTTGTGTCGTACTTGTAAAGGCACATGTTCTAGCAACACAGGTAGAGTATCCCATAGGAAATCATGATAACGTGCTCCATTGAGCGTCGGTGGAAGAACATGGGGCCCAATCAAGACATCATCAACAATGCCTGCACAAACGTTCACAGAAAACCTGTGTTGATGATGTGATTGCACAATTGCGTGTGGATTCTTGTCAGCCCACACATGTTGATTGTGAAAATTTACAATTTGATCATGTTGGAATGAAGCATCATCCGTAAAGAGAACATTTGCACTGAAATGAGGATTGACACATTGTTGGGTGAACCATTCGCAGAAGTGTACCCGTGGAGGCCAATCAGCTGCTGATAGTGCCAGCACACGCTGTACACGGTACGGAAACAACTGGTTCTCCCGTAGCACTCTCCATACAGTGACGTGGTCAACATTACCTTGTACAGCAGCAACTTCTCTGATGCTGACATTAGGGTTATCATCAACTGCACAAAGAATTCCCTCGTCCATTGCGGGTGTCCTCGTCATTCTAGGTCTTCCCCAGTCATGAGTCATAGGCTGGAATGTTCCGTGCTCCCCAAGACGCCGATCAATTGCTTCGAACGTCTTTCTGTCGGGACACCTTCGTTCTGGAAATCTGTCTCGATACAAACGTACCGCGCCACGGCTATTGCCCCGTGCTAATCCATACATCAAATGGGCACCTGCCAACTCCGCATTTGTAAACATTGCACTGACTGCAAAACCACGTTCGTGATGAACACTAACCTGTTGATGCTACGTACTGATGTGGTTGATGCTAATACTGTAGAGCAATGAGTTGCATGTCAACACAAGCACCAAAGTCAACATTACCATCCTTCAATTGGGCCAACTGGCGGTGAATTGAGGAAGTACAGTACATACTGACGAAACTAAAATGAGCTGTAACATGGAAATTAAGCGTTTCCAGATGCATGTCCACATAACATCTTTTCTTTATTTGTGTGTGAGGAATGTTTCCTGAAAGTTTGGCCGTACCATTTTGGAACACCCTGTATACTGATGTGAAACTGGTGGTTGTAAATAAAGCACCTTCATACACTAATGTGGCTCTGGGAAACACCTCATCATTCTTGAATTTTTAATTTTGATAGTTTTTATGGTAATTTGAACAGTTATTGAGTGTTGAGTATTATTTTTCACAGTGTCTCTGAACTGTGGTTGTCCTCTGCAGAATGTTGTTTGCAATGAGGCTGGTGCAACCATCCAGCTCTTCATATAATTGCTAGTCTTGGAAACAAATATGTCAACCTCCTAAAATATTTTGCATATTTCCACTCTGTAATCAAAATATTGATTACGCAAAAGCAAGCAGTAAGAATAATATGTGGTGTTCACCTGAGATCATTATGTAGATACCTCTTCAAGGATTTAGGCATTTTAACTGCACCATCACAATACATATATCTGCTAATGACATTTGTCATCAGTAATCAGTCACAATTTGAGAAGAACAGTGATGTCCTTACCTGCAACACTAGAAGGAAAGAAAAATCTTTTATTACCCTTTATTAAAGCTAACAGTGACTCAGAAAGGAGTTCAATATGCAGCAACAAAAATTTTTGATCATGTGACCAATAACACACAATGTCCAACAAGTAGCAAAACAGGTTTTAATTGAACTTAAAATCATTTCTCCTGGATAACTCCTTCTGTTCCTTGGATAAATTTCTATTTAAAAACTTGTTTTCGAGTGTAGTTGCTTGTGTAAGACTAAAAATAATGTGTCCATTAATTTTAATACTAATTATGTATACATATCCTGTAAACTGACTCATTCCACATCATTTCGATAAAAGAATCATTCAAATGATCTATGGAACATGTAACTAACTGCCCACTCTTGCAGTGCTTTTATAGTAAGCAGATGGCCAATATTTCTGACCCCTGTGAAATATACACTCTTCTGTTGATCTGCCAGTTACCACTTATGTCCTCCATTGCAGTAGCTGTTTTGTCTGTTTTGTGCTTATGAGCTTGCAGATACTTTTCTATACTACTGATTTCAATAACCACTCCAGATGGAGCTTATGAAATCTTACTGATTTTAACTGCAATCAAAAATAAAACTCCTATTATCTGTCACTGGGAATGAGCAACATAGATAGATAAAAATAAATCACAATTTTGGAGATAATTTTTTTATGTTAAGTTTTTCCAAAAGTCCAAAAAAATATTACACTGCTCCAGTTCTCTCTCTTTTTGTTTCTGGACTCTTGTTTTCACACACTTCCAGATCATTGTGAATGATTTCTCTTTCAATAGTTGTGCTTTGGGAAACTGATTTTGAGGTTTCTGCTACAAAATCACTTTCAATATCTTGGAGTCCTTGTACCCCATCCTCCATCTCCGTGCAGAGGCTGTATTGAATGTGTTATTCACTTATAACAAAATGAAGATATCACCTTACTTAAGACATCAAGGAGACAGAAACAACCTAAAGTGACTAGATCTCATCCTCACCAGATGCAGACCTGCTCGAGTATACACTGTACAAGTGGACTGAGGGAGTGGCGTAGAAACTTTTATCATTTTCTCAGAAACTATTGAGTGTCAGCATGTAAACAATGTGGGTGTCCATTTATTTTCACTCTTCTTTCACACAGTGAAGGCAAGCTGGCAGTGGCTCCATTATGCTCTATGGAACATTAATGTGGGCATCCATGGGTCCAGTGGAGCTCGCGCAAGGCACCATGATAGCCAAGGAGTATCGAACGCTGGTTGCAGAGCACGTAAACCCCTTCATAATGATCATGTTTCCTGACAGATGTGGCATTTTTCAACAAGATAATGCACCATGTCATAAGGCCAGGAGTGTGATGGGATGGTTTAAAGAACACATGGCGAGTTCCAGATGATATGCTGGCTCCTCAACTCACCTGATCTGTACCCAGTCGAACACTTCTGGGATGTTACTGAACGTGGCGTCGTGAGCTTAATCCCCCCCCAGAATTTATGGGAATTAGGTGACCTGTGTGTGCAGATGTGGTGCCAGCTCCCTCCAATGACCTACCAAGGCCTCATAGTTTCATGCTGTGATGCATGGTCACTGTTATCGCTGCCAAAGGTGGACATACTGGCCCTTAGGTAGGTGGTCACAATGTTCTGACTGATCAGTGGTCTTTTTTTTTTTTTTTTTTTTTTTTTTTTCCACCAGCATTTTGTTTAGTGGGAACTAGCAACTACATTAAATTTTTAAAGGGTTTATTAATGATTCTGTCAACAGTTGCAGTACTTATATTAGATGACTAGTTTCAAACCTTACACATTGATTTTCAAGCCTGGCCTACTGAGGATACGAAAAACAGTACACAGTCTTCATTGAACAGTGGATATAAAAATGGAATTACGATAAACATTTCCAATGTAACAAATTAATTATTTGAATACAAACATACATGCACTGACAGTGTCTTATCTTAATAATAAACATCAAAGTGGCAACACATGCTTTATAAATGTTTGCAGAAACAATGTCACAAGCCACACGTGCCTCTTACCAAGTCGAAATCAAACTGGAAGTCAACATAGCCAACAGCACCATGAAACTTTCGATGGCCCTAGTGTCACTTTTCATGTACAAGCACATGTTTGCAGCCAACAGGTGTGTCACATTTTAAAGTAGATGCATCTATGCACCTTTACTAAACATGACACCAATACAGTAAATAGCAACAACAAATGTTACACAAATACAAATACTAGTGTCGCATGTACACATTACGTATTTGAACTTGAGACAAGCATTTCACGTCCAGGTGGGCGTCCACAGCCAATGAGCACATCAAATTAAAATGCAGACAACACAGTGGTTTTACTAACACATCACATTTGATATAAAGTATAATGAAACAAATAAAAATCATGTGTGTTGCTCAATTACAAATTTTCCATCATACATACAAACGGTTATCTTCCAAAAGTCTACATACATAAAAGATTAAAAAAAAAACAGTTTATATTGTTTGTTCAACCAATAAGTTTTGTAAAAAAACAGTTACATAGCCCTTTTAAAACAGTATCTCGTGGTACAGAACCATTATGACATCTCATCATGCACGACCACAGCAAAATCGCCTTATCAAGTACTCATAGTGTGAATCTGTTTGTACGAGTCCTGTTGTTGTAACTCACATGCTCAAATATGGATACTCAAACATTTTAACTAATTCTAAACAATTTTGTGTTACTGGTCATGCATGCTGCATGAACAAGCTTCTTCATATGGTGTCCTTATGAATTATGGCACCTATTGGATACAGGCATCATGACCTGACATAATTTACTAACAAGACATGCTAATACAATGACAGATGCACTTAAGTGCTCTCCTACAAAACGTTGTTTCAAATTCTAACATCGTGAACTGATATATTTGCCAGATTGGCAAGGACCGGGTGATCAAAAAGTCAGTATAAATTTGAAAACTGAATAAATCACGGAATAATGTAGATAGAGGCACAAATTGACACACATGGGCTTTTATTAGAACAAAAAAAAAAATTACAAAAGTTCAGAAAATGTGCGACAGATGGTGCTTCATCTGATCAGAGTAGCAATAATTAGCATAACAAAGAAAGACAAAGCAAAGATGATGTTATTTACAGGAAATGCTCAATATGTCCACCATCATTCCTCAACAATAGCTGTAGTCGAGGAATAATGTTGTGAACAGCATTGTAAAGCATGTCTGGAGTTATGGTGAGGCATTGGCATCAGATCTTGTCTTTCACCATGCATAGAGATGTCGGCCGATCACAATACACTTGTGACTTCAGGTAACCCCAAAGCCAATAATTGCATGGACTGAGGTCTGGGGACCTGGGAGGCCAAGCATGACGAAAGTGGCGGCTGAGCATACGATCATTACCAAACTACGCATACAAGAGATCTTTCACGTGTCTAGCAATATGGGGTGGAGCGCCATCCTGCATAAACATCGTACGTTCCAGCAGGTGTTCATCAGCCAGGCTAGGGATGTGATCGGTTCTGTAACACATCGGCGTACCTCTCACCCATCACGGTAACAGTTACAAAACCAGAATCATGCATTTCCTCTAAGGAAAAAAGGCCCGATAACGGTAGATGTGGTAATTCCAACCCATACCGTGACTTTCTCGTTGTGCAATGGAGTTTCCATGACAGTTCTAGGATTTTCGCTAGCCCAAATTCTGCAGTTGTGGGCGTTGACAGACCCTCGGAGCGTGAAATGAGCTTCGTCTGTCCACAACAAGTTACTCAACCAATCGTCGTCATCTGCCATCTTTTGAAATGCCCACACCACAAATACCCTCCGCTTCACTAAATCGCCAGGTAACAGTTCATGATGCTGATAGATTTTGTACGGATAGCATTGGAGGGTGCGCCTAAGTGCCAACCAAACAGTAGTGTATGGAATGCCGGTGCGACGTGCGACTGCCCGAGCGCTGACTTCCCCATGCATAGACGAACCCACTACAGTCTCCATTGCTTCCTGAACTGTCTCAGCAGTATTACACCTTGTACTCGGTCGGCCAGTATGGGGTCTATCGTCTAAACAACCCGTGGCTTCGAACTTCGAAATCATTCTCGCCACAGCTGCGTTTGTCAGTGGACCTTTACCTGTTCGAATCCCCTTCCTGTGGCGATAGGATCGTAACGCTGAACTAGCACATTCCACATTCTGATAATACAGCTTCACTAAAAGCGCCTTCTCAGGTAACGTCAGCATGCTCCGACTGCTGGCGCATCTGATTCTCTCTGTCATTACAGCTCCTTTTATACACAATTTTCATGTGCAGTCACTGACTTTTGCTGTCCAGCGCCATCTGTTGGACATTTTGTGAACTTTGTTTCTTTTTGGTTCTAATAAAACCCCATGTCATTCCAAGCATGTGTGTCAATTTTTACCTCTCTATCTACATTATTCCGTGGTTTATTCAGTTTTCAAATTTATACTGACTTTTTGGTCACCCAGTATATCTAATTACGGATTACATTCAGCTGATATGATATACACTACGAAGCACACTCATATGAAACATTGTTTTATACAGTGCACAGTTCTGTATTTCCTGTTTATTCGGTGTGAGATCATCATACACTATTTTGGGTACCTAATGCAGTAATTAAAAATTGAAGATGTCTTTATGTGTAGCCCGCATGTGAAATCTACGTACTCAAACTAAAAAATGAAATGAAATTTAAATTAAGAAATAAAATTTAAAAATCCAAGAGATAAAATTGTAAAAAATATCAGGCCATTGTGTCTGGCCTCTGTGTACATGCCTTTCTGCACATCATCTGCACATTTTATTTAAAAACCATCTAACCCTAAAGATCATGGCATACAGAACTGAGCCTCTGTTAATGTCCTTGCATTACCATCTAGCAGTTATCAGGAAATGGCATTGGTGTCCCAGAACATGTGATAAAGACACTGCTGACATTCAGCGGGCACTCAATGAAATGTCCTTGTGCAACTAAGTACGCGGATAGGTACATAGTGTTTACATTACAGTGTTCTTGCTCATGTGCATAGTATTAAGAAGTTCAAGAAATCACACAAGCAGAAGTCACTGCAAGCCCGAAATTCAATTTGGGGGAGTGTGGGCTTAGTGTAACCATGACATGACAACAAATGTCACTGCTTCACGTACACCAGCACTGGCATGGTACATTGTATTATTGCTTACCACAAGGATGGATCCAATAGTGTATAATGGCAATGTACCCCTCACATACAAATGTTTCTTCTCAGTGCATTTGTGTGCTTTTAAAAACACAACTTAAGGATTGGTTTTCGTAAATAGCAATTTGAGTACATCAAGGTGTATTTAGGCATACAATGGCTGTATGATGCAAAACTCATAATGCAGCAACAAATGTGATTTTTGTGTGTTTCATTTTACTTCGTATTAAATGTGATTGGTTAATAAAGGTGCTGCGATGTCAACATTTTAATTTGATGTGCCCATTGCACTTGGATGCACTCCTGAACATGAAATTCTTCCCTTAAGTTCAAATATGTAATGTGTCCATGTGACACTAGTATTTGTATTTGTGTAATACTTGTACATTCGTTGTTTTTATTCACTGTATTGATATTATGTTTAATAAAGGTGCTTAGATGCATCCACATTTAAAATTTGACATGCCCATTGGCTGCGGTCATGCACTTGTTCATGAGGCGCAACACTAGTTCCACTGAAAGTTTTCTGGTGTAGCTGGCTATGTCAACCTCCAGTTTGATTTTTGACTTGGTAAGAGGTGCGTGAGGCTTGTGACATTCATTCTGCAAACATTTATATTCCACTTTTGTATTCGCCATTCATGGATAACTAGGTATGGCTTATTGTATCCTCAGTAGGCCAGTATTCAAAATGAACCTCTAAGGTTTGTTGAAACTAATCGTCTAATGTAAGTACTGCAACTGTTGATAGAATCATTAGTAAACACTTTAAGGGAAAAAAAGTATAGCCAGTTAATTTAACAGAGTCATGTTGCTGCTGACATTCAGTTTTCTTGTAGTGTTATCATAATTAGAAAAGAAGTGGCACCAGAATTTTGGGACTAACTATAGACAGAAAGCTCACAGGAATTGCACATACTTGCACCCTGCTGCAGAAGCTGAATAACGAATACTGCCATTTCTACAATTAGACTATTAATTGTCTAAGTGGAGAAAGCTTCTTTCAGAACGGTGGGGTTTCTTATATTGTGATGGTTGTATGTCTGCATGCTAATGAAATTTGTGCTTAGTGACATTACATTGTTTCAAACCAATAGCAGCATCCAATCAATGATGTGTTTTAAATGGTTGCAAATGGTTCTTTAATGGTCTTCAGTCTAGTGTAAATATTTTAATGACCTCCTCAACAATTCTCTAAGGACCAATACATATGAGGTTAGAAATTTCACATAAATACCACGTTCATGAAGCCTTCTGTACAAGACAGTAAATACCAGTCTTCTTCTGGCTGTATCGAGGGCAGGCTGTAATTGAGATGGGGTTTTAGTTCCATTTCCATTGTATACATAGCAATCATTGGCCCATTTTATATAATCCTTGGGTTGTACAGATGTAGAACATCTGGCTATAAATTTTGCCACAGTCAGTGTATGAAAGGCAAGTGTGCAAGTTCCAGTCTGTGTCCAAAACCCTGTTTCTGTCTTTTATGAAATTTCATCAAATTTAAGAAAAATAGGAATAAACTGGCATGCTAGAATACTTCGTAAATAACTGAATTTTGTGTGCTAACTGTGATGTATTCAGGTCTGTAATATGTGTGGTGGGAGCAGGAAGGGGTCTAACTTCTCTGATAAGGTTTGGGCAAGTTCTTGCAGTGTATCGCAACAGGTGACATTTCCAGTTGAACATTTGTTACTAATTTTTCCATGATGCCACAACTTCAGCATATTTTCATTCTATACACATATCTTTTATCTTTCATAATGTAGTTTGTAGAATTATCAGTGCTATTTGTAGGTGATGATACACCTCTTACTGGACATTAATGTAGAGTATTTCCACCCTTTGTCTCTCTGACAACTGTGCTGGAAACACTCCCTGTGAGGTTCCTGAATGTTATGGAGGAATGGTAGCCCATTCTACTTGAAGAGCTGAAAATGAAGGAGATAGTAGTGTTGGATGCTTGGGTTTGGAGTGAAGTTGACATTCTAACACATCCCAGAAGTGTTCCACGGTTTAGGCTGGGACTGTGGGCCGGCCAGTCCATTTCAGGGATGTTACTGTCCACAAACCATTGCCTCACAGATGCTGCTTTGACATGGTGCACTGTCTCGCTGATACAGTCAGTCATCTACGAATTGTTCCTCTACTGTACACAGTACACAATGCTGTAAAATGTGTCCATGTCATTCCACATTTAATGTTTTCTTAAATGCAATAAGGGGGCCATGTGCTAACCACAAAAAACACCCCCATACTACAGTACGAGGGTGGGTAATAGTTTTGGCTATGGGGCCAGTTTGAGGAAGCAGAGGTTTGCAGGGGGCTGCGCCTTTTAGAAATCATTGCATGCAATAGTTAACTTTGCATTTCAGGAAAGATATAAATCGTTTCTCTTTCTATGCTGCTTATCTCATTTTCTCCTGTCCTTTTCCCCTCTTGTGCCTTCATGGGCTCTTGAAGCTAATTTGCGTTGGTTTGCTTGTAGGAATATTCTGTCTTGTACTACTCTTTCCCTGTCCAGTTCTTTCCCTGTCCAGTTCTTTCCCTGTCCAGTTCTTTCCCTGTCCAGTTCTTTCCCTGTCCAGTTCTTTCCCTGTCCAGTTCTTTCCCTGTCCAGTTCTTTCCCTGTCCAGTTCTTTCCCTGTCCAGTTCTTTCCCTGTCCAGTTCTTTCCCTGTCCAGTTCTTTCCCTGTACCACACATTACCCCCCCCCACCGCCCCCCACCCCGTACCTCCCCTTACCCCCGTACCTCCCCTTACCCCCGTACCTCCCCTTACCCCCGTACCTCCCCTTACCCCCGTACCTCCCCTTACCCCCGTACCTCCCCTTACCCCCGTACCTCCCCTTACCCCCGTACCTCCCCTTACCCCCGTACCTCCCCTTACCCCCGTACCTCCCCTTACCCCCGTACCTCCCCTTACCCCCGTACCTCCCCTTACCCCCGTACCTCCCCTTACCCCCGTACCTCCCCTTACCCCCGTACCTCCCCTTACCCCCGTACCTCCCCTTACCCCCGTACCTCCCCTTACCCCCGTACCTCCCCTTACCCCCGTACCTCCCCTTACCCCCGTACCTCCCCTTACCCCCGTACCTCCCCTTACCCCCGTACCTCCCCTTACCCCCGTACCTCCCCTTACCCCCGTACCTCCCCTTACCCCCGTACCTCCCCTTACCCCCGTACCTCCCCTTACCCCCCGTACCTCCCCTTACCCCCCGGACCTCCCCCTTACCCCCGGA